>NW_026700021.1:0-99859 GCF_030435755.1 Ochotona princeps | reverse complement strand
CATTCGTTTGTGTGGCATGCTCTACCAGGTTCATTCCTAGATAATGTACTCAAAGGTCACTAAGCATAGAGTGTGGAAAACTGAGTTTCCTTGAGAGCTGCTTGGAAGCCTGATGGTGTGTGAAGTTAGTGAGCCAAATGGAGTTGTTCTCCCACAAGAACCACTCGGTTGATCCTTCTTCAATATGCCCTTCACCAACATGCAGTGTTTCCTTGATTGAATTAGCTCTCACACCAATATTTGCGTCTAGAGCCTTTGCATTGAGGGCTATCTGAAAACGGCTGTGGCGCTGAAGTTGCCTAGTGAATGTGGAGTTGGTGGCATGTGAAACCCGCATGTGGAGCATTCGTTTGAGTGGGATGCTGACCAAGCCTCATTTCAGTCCTAGGCACAAAAAGGGCACTAAGCATAGAGTGTGAAAACTGAGTTTCCTTGAGAGCTGCTTGGAAGCCTGATGGTGTGTGAAGTTAGTGAGCCAAATGGAGTTGTTCTCCCACAAGAACCACTCAGCTGATCCTTCTTCAATATGCCCTTCACCAACATGCAGTGTTTCCTTGATTGAATTAGCTCTCACACCAATATTTGCGTCTAGAGCCTTTGCATTGAGGACTATCTGAAAACGGCTGTGGCGCTGAAGTTGCCTGTGAATGTGGAGTTGGTGGCATGTGAAACCCGCATGTGGAGCATTCGTTTGTGTGGGATGCTCTACCAGGTTCATTCCTAGATAATGCACTCAAAGGGCACTAAGCATAGAGTGAGAAAACTGAGTTTCCTTGAGAGCTGCTTGGAAGCCTGATGGTGTGTGAAGTTAGTGAGCCAAATGGAGTTGTTCTCCCACAAGGACCACTCGGTTGATCCTTCTTCAATATGCCCTTCACCAACATGCAGTGTTTCCCTTTGATTGAATTAGCTCTCAACACCAATATTTGCGTCTAGAGGCCTTTGCATTGAGGGCTATCTGAAAACGGCTGTGGCGCTGAAGTTGCCTGTGAATGTGGAGTTGGTGGCATGTGAAACCCGCGTGTGGAGCATTCGTTTGAGTGGGATGCTCTACCAGGTTCATTCCTAGATAATGCACTCAAAGGGCACTAAGCATAGAGTGTGAAAACTGAGTTTCCTTGAGAGCTGCTTGGAAGCCTGATGGTGTGTGAAGTTAGTGAGCCAAATGGAGTTGTTCTCCCACAAGAACCACTCGGCTGATCCTTCTTCAATATGCCCTTCACCAACATGCAGTGTTTCCTTGATTGAATTAGCTCTCACACCAATATTTGCGTCTAGAGCCTTTGCATTGAGGGCTATCTGAAAACGGCTGTGGCGCTGAAGTTTCCTGTGAATGTGGAGTTGGTGGCATGTGAAACCCGCATGTGGAGCATTCGTTTGTGTGGCATGCTCTACCAGGTTCATTTCTAGATAATGCACTCAAAGGGGCACTAAGCATAGAGTGTGAAAACGGAGTTTCCTTGAGAGCTGCTTGGAAGCCTGATGGTGTGTGAAGTTAGTGAGCCAAATGGAGTTGTTCTCCCACAAGAACCACTCGGCTGATCCTTCTTCAATATGCCCTTCACCAACATGCAGTTGTTTCCTTGATTGAATTAGCTCTCACACCAATATTTGCGTCTAGAGCCTTTGCATTGAGAGCTATCTGAAAACGGCTGTGGCGCTGAAGTTGCCTGTGAATGTGGAGTTGGTGGCATGTGAAACCCGCATGTGGAGCATTCGTTTGTGTGGGATGCTGACCAAGCCTCATTTCAGTCCTAGGCACACAAAGGGCACTAAGCATAGAGTGTGAAAACTGAGTTTCCTTGAGAGCTGCTTGGAAGCCTGATGGTGTGTGAAGTTAGTGAGCCAAATGGAGTTGTTCTCCCACAAGAACCACTCGGCTGATTCTTCTTCAATATGCCCTTCACCAACATGCAGTGTTTCCTTGATTGAATTAGCTCTCACACCAATATTTGCGTCTAGAGCCTTTGCATTGAGGGCTATCTGAAAACGGCTGTGGCACTGAAGCTGCCTGAGAATGTGGAGTTGGTGGCATGTGAAACCCGCATGTGCAGCATTCGTTTGTGTGGGATGCCTCTACCAGGTTCATTCCTAGATAATGTACTCAAAGGGCACTAAGCATAGAGTGTGAAAACTGAGTTTCCTTGAGAGCTGCTTGGAAGCCTGATGGTGTGTGAAGTTAGTGAGCCAAATGGAGTTGTTCTCCACAAGAACCACTCGGTTGATCCTTCTTCAATATGCCCTTCACCAACATGCAGTGTTTCCTTGATTGAATTAGCTCTCACACCAATATTTGCGTCCAGAGCCTTTGCATTGAGGGCTATCTGAAAACGGCTGTGGCGCTGAAGTTGCCTGAGAATCTGGAGTTGTTGGCATGTGAAACCCGCATGTGGAGCATTCGTTAGTGTGGGATGCTCTACCAGGTTCATTCCTAGATAATGCACTCAAAGGGCACTAAGCATAGAGTGTGAAAACTGAGTTTCCTTGAGAGCTGCTTGGAAGCCTGATGGTGTGTGAAGTTAGTGAGCCAAATGGAGTTGTTCTCCCACAAGAACCACTCGGCTGATCCTTCTTCAATATGCTCTTCACCAACATGCAGTGTTTCCTTGATTGAATTAGCTCTCACACCAATATTTGCGTCTAGAGCCTTTGCATTGAGGGCTATCTGAAAACGGCTGTGGCGCTGAAGTTGCCTGTGAATGTGGAGTTGGTGGCATGTGAAACCCGCATGTGGAGCATTCGTTTGTGTGGGATGCTCTACCAGGTTCATTCCTAGATAATGCACTCAAAGGGCACCAAACATAGAGTGTGAAAACTGAGTTTCCTTGAGAGCTGCTTGGAAGCCTGATGGTGTGTGAAGTTAGTGAGCCAAATGGAGTTTGTTCTCCCACAAGAACCACTCGGCTGATCCTTCTTCAATATGCTCTTCACCAACATGCAGTGTTTCCTTGATTGAATTAGCTCTCACACCAATATTTGCGTCTAGAGCCTTTGCATTGAGGGCTATCTGAAAACGGCTGTGGCGCTGAAGTTGCCTGTGAATGTGGAGTTGGTGGCATGTGAAAACCCGCATGTGGAGCATTCGTTTGTGTGGGATGCTCTACCAGGTTCATTCCTAGATAATGCACTCAAAGGGCACTAAGCATAGAGTGGTGAAAACTGAGTTTCCTTGAGAGCTGCTTGGAAGCCTGATGGTGTGTGAAGTTAGTGAGCCAAATGGAGTTGTTCTCCCACAAGGACCACTCGGTTGATCCTTCTTCAATATGCCCTTCACCAACATGCAGTGTTTCCTTGATTGAATTAGCTCTCACACCAATATTTGCGTCTAGAGCCTTTGCATTGAGGGCTATCTGAAAACGGCTGTGGCGCTGAAGTTGCCTGTGAATGTGGAGTTGGTGGCATGTGAAACCCGCATGTGGAGCATTCGTTTGTGTGGGATGCTCTACCAGGTTCATTCCTAGATAATGCACTCAAAGGGCACTAAGCATAGAGTGTGAAAACTGAGTTTCCTTGAGAGCTGCTTGGAAGCCTGATGGTGTGTGAAGTTAGTGAGCCAAATGGAGTTGTTCTCCCCACAAGAACCACTCGGCTGATCCTTCTTCAATATGCCCTTCACCAACATGCAGTGTTTCCTTGATTGAATTAGCTCTCACACCAATATTTGCGTCTAGAGCCTTTGCATTGAGGGCTATCTGAAAACGGCTGTGGTGCTGAAGTTGCCTGAGAATGTGGAGTTGGTGGCATGTGAAACCCGCATGTGGAGCATTCGTTTTGTGTGGCATGCTCTACCAGGTTCATTCCTAGATAATGTACTCAAAGGTCACTAAGCATAGAGTGTGAAAACTGAGTTTCCTTGAGAGCTGCTTGGAAGCCTGATGGTGTGTGAAGTTAGTGAGCCAAATGGAGTTGTTCTCCCACAAGAACCACTCGGTTGATCCTTCTTCAATATGCCCTTCACCAACATGCAGTGTTTCCTTGATTGAATTAGCTCTCACACCAATATTTGCGTCTAGAGCCTTTGCATTGAGGGCTATCTGAAAACGGCTGTGGCGCTGAAGTTGCCTGTGAATGTGGAGTTGGGTGGCATGTGAAACCCGCATGTGGAGCATTCGTTTGAGTGGGATGCTGACCAAGCCTCATTTCAGTCCTAGGCACAAAAAGGGCACTAAGCATAGAGTGTGAAAACTGAGTTTCCTTGAGAGCTGCTTGGAAGCCTGATGGTGTGTGAAGTTAGTGAGCCAAATGGAGTTGTTCTCCCACAAGAACCACTCAGCTGATCCTTCTTCAATATGCCCTTCACCAACATGCAGTGTTTCCTTGATTGAATTAGCTCTCACACCAATATTTGCGTCTAGAGCCTTTGCATTGAGGACTATCTGAAAACGGCTGTGGCGCTGAAGTTGCCTGTGAATGTGGAGTTGGTGGTGGCATGTGAAAACCCGCATGTGGAGCATTCGTTTGTGTGGGATGCTCTACCAGGTTCATTCCTAGATAATGCACTCAAAGGGCACTAAGCATAGAGTGAGAAAACTGAGTTTCCTTGAGAGCTGCTTGGAAGCCTGATGGTGTGTGAAGTTAGTGAGCCAAATGGAGTTGTTCTCCCACAAGGACCACTCGGTTGATCCTTCTTCAATATGCCCTTCACCAACATGCAGTGTTTCCTTGATTGAATTAGCTCTCACACCAATATTTGCGTCTAGAGCCTTTGCATTGAGGGCTATCTGAAAACGGCTGTGGCGCTGAAGTTGCCTGTGAATGTGGAGTTGGTGGCATGTGAAACCGCGTGTGGAGCATTCGTTTGAGTGGGATGCTCTACCAGGTTCATTCCTAGATAATGCACTCAAAGGGCACTAAGCATAGAGTGTGAAAACTGAGTTTCCTTGAGAGCTGCTTGGAAGCCTGATGGTGTGTGAAGTTAGTGAGCCAAATGGAGTTGTTTCTCCCACAAGAACCACTCGGCTGATCCTTCTTCAATATGCCCTTCACCAACATGCAGTGTTTCCTTGATTGAATTAGCTCTCACACCAATATTTGCGTCTAGAGCCTTTGCATTGAGGGCTATCTGAAAACGGCTGTGGCGCTGAAGTTTCCTGTGAATGTGGAGTTGGTGGCATGTGAAACCCGCATGTGGAGCATTCGTTTGTGTGGCATGCTCTACCAGGTTCATTCCTAGATAATGCACTCAAAGGGCACTAAGCATAGAGTGTGAAAACGGAGTTTCCTTGAGAGCTGCTTGGAAGCCTGATGGTGTGTGAAGTTAGTGAGCCAAATGGAGTTGTTCTCCCACAAGAACCACTCGGCTGATCCTTCTTCAATATGCCCTTCACCAACATGCAGTGTTTCCTTGATTGAATTAGCTCTCACACCAATATTTGCGTCTAGAGCCTTTGCATTGAGAGCTATCTGAAAACGGCTGTGGCGCTGAAGTTGCCTGTGAATGTGGAGTTGGTGGCATGTGAAACCCGCATGTGGAGCATTCGTTTGTGTGGGATGCTGACCAAGCCTCATTTCAGTCCTAGGCACACAAAGGGCACTAAGCATAGAGTGTGAAAACTGAGTTTCCTTGAGAGCTGCTTGGAAGCCTGATGGTGTGTGTGAAGTTAGTGAGCCAAATGGAGTTGTTCTCCCACAAGAACCTCTCGGCTGATTCTTCTTCAATATGCCCTTCACCAACATGCAGTGTTTCCTTGATTGAATTAGCTCTCACACCAATATTTGCGTCTAGAGCCTTTGCATTGAGGGCTATCTGAAAACGGCTGTGGCACTGAAGCTGCCTGAGAATGTGGAGTTGGTGGCATGTGAAACCCGCATGTGCAGCATTCGTTTGTGTGGGATGCTCTACCAGGTTCATTCCTAGATAATGTACTCAAAGGGCACTAAGCATAGAGTGTGAAAACTGAGTTTCCTTGAGAGCTGCTTGGAAGCCTGATGGTGTGTGAAGTTAGTGAGCCAAATGGAGTTGTTCTCCCACAAGAACCACTCGGTTGATCCTTCTTCAATATGCCCTTCACCAACATGCAGTGTTTCCTTGATTGAATTAGCTCTCACACCAATATTTGCGTCCAGAGCCTTTGCATTGAGGGCTATCTGAAAACGGCTGTGGCGCTGAAGTTGCCTGAGAATCTGGAGTTGTTGGCATGTGAAACCCGCATGTGGAGCATTCGTTAGTGTGGGATGCTCTACCAGGTTCATTCCTAGATAATGCACTCAAAGGCAGCTAAGCATAGAGTGTGAAAACTGAGTTTCCTTGAGAGCTGCTTGGAAGCCTGATGGTGTGTGAAGTTAGTGAGCCAAATGGAGTTGTTCTCCCACAAGAACCACTCGGCTGATCCTTCTTCAATATGCTCTTCACCAACATGCAGTGTTTCCTTGATTGAATTAGCTCTCACACCAATATTTGCGTCTAGAGCCTTTGCATTGAGGGCTATCTGAAAACGGCTGTGGCGCTGAAGTTGCCTGTGAATGTGGAGTTGGTGGCATGTGAAACCCGCATGTGGAGCATTCGTTTGTGTGGGATGCTCTACCAGGTTCATTCCTAGATAATGCACTCAAAGGGCACCAAACATAGAGTGTGAAAACTGAGTTTCCTTGAGAGCTGCTTGGAAGCCTGATGGTGTGTGAAGTTAGTGAGCCAAATGGAGTTGTTCTCCCACAAGAACCACTCGGCTGATCCTTCTTCAATATGCTCTTCACCAAACATGCAGTGTTTCCTTGATTGAATTAGCTCTCACACCAATATTTGCGTCTAGAGCCTTTGCATTGAGGGCTATCTGAAAACGGCTGTGGCGCTGATGTTGCCTGTGAATGTGGAGTTGGTGGCATGTGAAACCCGCATGTGGAGCATTCGTTTGTGTGGGATGCTCTACCAGGTTCATTCCTAGATAATGCACTCAAAGGGCACTAAGCATAGAGTGTGAAAACTGAGTTTCCTTGAGAGCTGCTTGGAAGCCTGATGGTGTGTGAAGTTAGTGAGCCAAATGGAGTTGTTCTCCCACAAGGACCACTCGGTTGATCCTTCTTCAATATGCCCTTCACCAACATGCAGTGTTTCCTTGATTGAATTAGCTCTCACACCAATATTTGCGTCTAGAGCCTTTGCATTGAGGGCTATCTGAAAACGGCTGTGGCGCTGAAGTTGCCTGTGAATGTGGAGTTGGTGGCATGTGAAACCCGCATGTGGAGCATTCGTTTGTGTGGGATGCTCTACCAGGTTCATTCCTAGATAATGCACTCAAAGGGCACTAAGCATAGAGTGTGAAAACTGAGTTTCCTTGAGAGCTGCTTGGAAGCCTGATGGTGTGTGAAGTTAGTGAGCCAAATGGAGTTGTTCTCCCACAAGAACCACTCGGCTGATCCTTCTTCAATATGCCCTTCACCAACATGCAGTGTTTCCTTGATTGAATTAGCTCTCACACCAATATTTGCGTCTAGAGCCTTTGCATTGAGGGCTATCTGAAAACGGCTGTGGTGCTGAAGTTGCCTGTGAATGTGGAGTTGGTGGCATGTGAAACCCGCATGTGGAGCATTCGTTTGTGTGGGATGCTCTACCAGGTTCATTCCTAGATAATGCACTCAAAGGGCACTAAGCATAGAGTGTGAAAACTGAGTTTCCTTGAGAGCTGCTTGGAAGCCTGATGGTGTGTGAAGTTAGTGAGCCAAATGGAGTTGTTCTCCCACAAGATAACACTCGGCTGATCCTTCTTCAATATGCCCTTAACCAACATACAGTGTTTCCTTGATTGAATTACTCTCACACCAATATTTGCGTCTAGAGCCTTTGCATTGAGGGCTATCTGAAAACGGCTGTGGCGCTGAAGTTGCCTGTGTGCGCTGAAGTTGCCTGTGAATGTGGAGTTGGTGGCATGTGAAACCCGCATGTGGAGCATTCGTTTGTGTGGGATCTTCACCAAGCTTCATTTCAGTCCTAGGCACACAAAGGGCACTAAGCATAGAATGTGAAAACTGAGTTTCCTTGAGAGCTGCTTGGAAGCCTGATGGTGTGTGAAGTTAGTGAGCCAAATGGAGTTGTTCTCCCACAAGAACCACTCGGCTGATTCTTCTTCAATATGCCCTTCACCAACATGCAGTGTTTCCTTGATTGAATTAGCTCTCACACCAATATTTGCGTCTAGAGCCTTTGCATTGAGGGCTATCTGAAAACGGCTGTGGCGCTGAAGTTGCCTGTGAATGTGGAGTTGGTGGCATGTGAAACCCGCATGTGGAGCATTCGTTTGTGTGGGATGCTCTACCAGGTTCATTCCTAGATAATGCACTCAAAGGGCACTAAGCATAGAGTGTGAAAACTGAGTTTCCTTGAGAGCTGCTTGGAAGCCTGATGGTGTGTGAAGTTAGTGAGCCAAATGGAGTTGTTCTCCCACAAGAACCACTCGGCTGATCCTTCTTCAATATGCCCTTCACCAACATGCAGTGTTCCCTTGATTGAACTAGCTCTCACACCAATATTTGCGTCTAGAGCCTTTGCATTGAGAGCTATCTGAAAACGGCTGTGGTGCTGAAGTTGCCTGTGAATGTGGAGTTGGTGGCATGTGAAATCCGCATGTGGAGCATTCGTTTGTGTGGGATGCTGACCAAGCCTCATTTCAGTCCTAGGCACACAAAGGGCACTAAGCATAGAGTGTGAAAACTGAGTTTCCTTGAGAGCTGCTTGGAAGCCTGATGGTGTGTGAAGTTAGTGAGCCAAATGGAGTTGTTCTCCCACAAGAACCACTCGGCTGATTCTTCTTCAATATGCCCTTCACCAACATGCAGTGTTTCCTTGATTGAATTAGCTCTCACACCAATATTTGCGTCTAGAGCCTTTGCATTGAGGGCTATCTGAAAACGGCTGTGGCACTGAAGCTGCCTGAGAATGTGGAGTTGGTGGCATGTGAAACCCGCATGTGCAACAGGTTCATTCCTAGATAATGCACTCAAAGGTCACTAAGCATAGAGTGTGAAAACTGAGTTTCCTTGAGAGCTGCTTGGAAGCCTGATGGTGTGTGAAGTTAGTGAGCCAAATGGAGTTGTTCTCCCACAAGAACCACTCGGTTGATCCTTCTTCAATATGCCCTTCACCAACATGCAGTGTTTCCTTGATTGAATTAGCTCTCACACCAATATTTGCGTCTAGAGCCTTTGCATTGAGGGCTATCTGAAAACGGCTGTGGCGCTGAGTTGCCTGTGAATGTGGAGTTGTGGCATGTGAACCCCGCATGTGGAGCATTCGTTTGAGTGGGATGCTGACCAAGCCTCATTTCAGTCCTAGGCCACAAAAAGGGCACTAAGCATAGAGTGTGAAAACTGAGTTTCCTTGAGAGCTGCTTGGAAGCCTGATGGTGTGTGAAGTTAGTGAGCCAAATGGAGTTGTTCTCCCACAAGAACCACTCAGCTGATCCTTCTTCAATATGCCCTTCACCAACATGCAGTGTTTCCTTGATTGAATTAGCTCTCACACCAATATTTGCGTCTAGAGCCTTTGCATTGAGGACTATCTGAAAACGGCTGTGGCGCTGAAGTTGCCTGTGAATGTGGAGTTGGTGGCATGTGAAACCCGCATGTGGAGCATTCGTTTGTGTGGAATCTCTACCAGGTTCATTCCTAGATAATGCACTCAAAGGGCACTAAGCATAGAGTGTGAAAACTGAGTTTCCTTGAGAGCTGCTTGGAAGCCTGATGGTGTGTGAAGTTAGTGAGCCAAATGGAGTTGTTCTCCCACAAGGACCACTCGGTTGATCCTTCTTCAATATGCCCTTCACCAACATGCAGTGTTTCCTTGATTGAATTAGCTCTCACACCAATATTTGCGTCTAGAGCCTTTGCATTGAGTGCTATCTGAAAACGGCTGTGGCGCTGAAGTTGCCTGTGAATGTGGAGTTGGTGGCATGTGAAACCCGCATGTGGAGCATTCGTTTGTGTGGGATGCTCTACCAGGTTCATTCCTAGATAATGCACTCAAAGGGCACTAAGCATAGAGTGTGAAAACTGAGTTTCCTTGAGAGCTGCTTGGAAGCCTGATGGTGTGTGAAGTTAGTGAGCCAAATGGAGTTGTTCTCCCACAAGAACCACTCGGGCTGATCCTTCTTCAATATGCCCTTCACCAACATGCAGTGTTTCCTTGATTGAATTAGCTCTCACACCAATATTTGCGTCTAGAGCCTTTGCATTGAGGGCTATCTGAAAACGGCTGTGGCGCTGAAGTTTCCTGTGAATGTGGAGTTGGTGGCATGTGAAACCCGCATGTGGAGCATTCGTTTGTGTGGCATGCTCTACCAGGTTCATTCCTAGATAATGCACTCAAAGGGCACTAAGCATAGAGTGTGAAAACTGAGTTTCCTTGAGAGCTGCTTGGAAGCCTGATGGTGTGTGAAGTTAGTGAGCCAAATGGAGTTGTTCTCCCACAAGAACCACTCGGCTGATCCTTCTTCAATATGCCCTTCACCAACATGCAGTGTTTCCTTGATTGAATTAGCTCTCACACCAATATTTGCGTCTAGAGCCTTTGCATTGAGGGCTATCTGAAAACGGCTGTGGCGCTGAAGTTGCCTCTGTGAATGTGGAGTTGGTGCGCATGTGAAACCCGCATGTGGAGCATTCGTTTGTGTGGGATGCTCTACCAGGTTCATTCCTAGATAATGCACTCAAAGGGCACTAAGCATAGAGTGTGAAAACTGAGTTTCCTTGAGAGCTGCTTGGAAGCCTGATGGTGTGTGAAGTTAGTGAGCCAAATGGAGTTGTTCTCCCACAAGAACCACTCGGCTGATCCTTCTTCAATATGCCCTTCACCAACATGCAGTGTTTCCTTGATTGAATTAGCTCTCACACCAATATTTGCGTCTAGAGCCTTTGCATTGAGGGCTATCTGAAAACGGCTGTGGCGCTGAAGTTTCCTGTGAATGTGGAGTTGGTGGCATGTGAAACCCGCATGTGGAGCATTCGTTTGTGTGGCATGCTCTACCAGGTTCATTCCTAGATAATGCACTCAAAGGGCACTAAGCATAGAGTGTGAAAACTGAGTTTCCTTGAGAGCTGCTTGGAAGCCTGATGGTGTGTGAAGTTAGTGAGCCAAATGGAGGTCTGTTCTCCCACAAGAACCACTCGGCTGATCCTTCTTCAATATGCCCTTCACCAACATGCAGTGTTTCCTTGATTGAATTAGCTCTCACACCAATATTTGCGTCTAGAGCCTTTGCATTGAGAGCTATCTGAAAATCGGCTGTGGCGCTGAAGTTCCCTGTGAATGTGGAGTTGGTGGCATGTGAAACCCGCATGTGGAGTCATTCGTTTGTGTGGGATGCTGACCAAGCCTCATTTCAGTCCTAGGCACACAAAGGGCACTAAGCATAGAGTGTGGAAAACTGAGTGTTCCTTGAGAGATGCTTGGAAGCCTGATGGTGTGTGAAGTTAGTGAGCCAAATGGAGGTTGTTCTCCACAAGAACCACTCGGCTGATTCTTCTTCAATATGCCCTTCACCAACATTCAGTGTTTCCTTGATTGAATTAGCTCTCACACCAATATTTGCGTCTAGAGCTTTTGCATTGAGGGCTATCTGAAAACGGCTGTGGCACTGAAGCTGCCTGAGAATGTGGAGTTGGTGGCATGTGAAACCCGCATGTGCAGCATTCGTTTGTGTGGGATGCTCTACAGGTTCATTCCTAGATAATGCATTCAAAGGGCACTAAGCATAGAGTGTGAAAATTGAGTTCCTTGAGAGCTGCTTGGAAGCCTGATGGTGTGTGAAGTTAGTAGTGAGCCAAATGGAGTTGTTCTCCCACAAGGACCACTCGGTTGATCCTTCTTCAATATGCCCTTCGACCAACATGCAGTGTTTCCTTGATTGAATTAGCTCTCACACCAATATTTGCGTCTAGAGCCTTTGCATTGAGGGCTATCTGAAAACGGCTGTGGCGCTGAAGTTGCCTGTGAATGTGGAGTTGGTGGCATGTGAAACCCGCATGTGGAGCATTCGTTTGTGTGGGATGCTCTACCAGGTTCATTCCTAGATAATGCACTCAAAGGGCACTAAGCATAGAGTGTGAAAACTGAGTTTCCTTGAGAGCTGCTTGGAAGCCTGATGGTGTGTGAAGTTAGTGAGCCAAATGGAGTTGTTCTCCCACAAGAACCACTCGGCTGATCCTTCTTCAATATGCCCTTCACCAACATGCAGTGTTTCCTTGATTGAATTAGCTCTCACACCAATATTTGCGTTTTGCGTCTAGAGCCTTTGCATTGAGGGCTATCTGAAAACGGCTGTGGCGCTGAAGTTGCCTGTGAATGTGGAGTTGGTGGCATGTGAAACCCGCATGTGGAGCATTCGTTTGTGTGGGATGCTCTACCAGGTTCATTCCTAGATAATGCACTCAAAGGGCACTAAGCATAGAGTGTGAAAACTGAGTTTCCTTGAGAGCTGCTTGGAAGCCTGATGGTGTGTGAAGTTAGTGAGCCAAATGGAGTTGTTCTCCCACAAGAACCACTCGGCTGATCCTTCTTCAATATGCCCTTCACCAACATGCAGTGTTTCCTTGATTGAATTAGCTCTCACACCAATATTTGCGTCTAGAGCCTTTGCATTGAGAGCTATCTGAAAACGGCTGTGGCGCTGAAAGTTGCCTGTGAATGTGGAGTTGGTGGCATGTGAAACCCGCATGTGGAGCATTCGTTTGTGTGGGATGCTCTACCAGGTTCATTCCTAGATAATGCACTCAAAGGGCACTAAGCATAGAGTGTGAAAACGGAGTTTCCTTGAGAGCTGCTTGGAAGCCTGATGGTGTGTGAAGTTAGTGAGCCAAATGGAGTTGTTCTCCCACAAGAACCACTCGGCTGATCCTTCTTCAATATGCCCTTCACCAACATGCAGTGTTTCCTTGATTGAATTAGCTCTCACACCAATATTTGCGTCTAGAGCCTTTGCATTGAGAGCTATCTGAAAACGGCTGTGGCGCTGAAGTTCCCTGTGAATGTGGAGTTGGTGGCATGTGAAACCCGCATGTGGAGCATTCGTTTGTGTGGGATGCTGAACAAGGGTCATTTAAGTCCTAGGCACACAAAGGGCACTAAGCATAGAGTGTGAAAACAGAGTTTCCTTGAGAGCTGCTTGGAAGCCTGATGGTGTGTGAAGTTAGTGAGCCAAATGGAGTTGTTCTCCCACAAGAACCACTCGGCTGATCCTTCTTCAATATGCTCTTCACCAACATGCAGTGTTTCCTTGATTGAACTAGCTCTCACACCAATATTTGCGTCTAGAGCCTTTGCATTGAGGGCTATCTGAAAACGGCTGTGGCGCTGAAGTTGCCTGTGAATGTGGAGTTGGTGGCATGTGAAACCCGCATGTGGAGCATTCGTTTGTGTGGGATGCTCTACCAGGTTCATTCCTAGATAATGCACTCAAAGGGCACTAAGCATAGAGTGTGAAAACTGAGTTTCCTTGAGAGCTGCTTGGAAGCCTGATGGTGTGTGAAGTTAGTGAGCCAAATGGAGTTGTTCTCCCACAAGAACCACTCGGCTGATCCTTCTTCAATATGCCCTTCACCAACATGCAGTGTTTCCTTGATTGAATTAGCTCTCACACCAATATTTGCGTCTAGAGCCTTTGCATTGAGGGCTATCTGAAAACGGCTGTGGCGCTGAAGTTGCCTGTGAATGTGGAGTTGGTGGCATGTGAAACCCGCATGTGGAGCATTCGTTTGTGTGGGATGCTCTACCAGGTTCATTCCTAGATAATGCACTCAAAGGGCACTAAGCATAGAGTGTGAAAACTGAGTTTCCTTGAGAGCTGCTTCGAAGCCTGATGGTGTGTGAAGTTAGTGAGCCAAATGGAGTTGTTCTCCCACAAGGACCACTCGGTTGATCCTTCTTCAATATGCCCTTCACCAACATGCAGTGTTTCCTTGATTGAATTAGCTCTCACACCAATATTTGCGTCTAGAGCCTTTGCATTGAGGGCTATCTGAAAACGGCTGTGGCGCTGAAGTTGCCTGTGAATGTGGAGTTGGTGGCATGTGAAACCCGCATGTGGAGCATTCGTTTGTGTGGGATGCTCTACCAGGTTCATTCCTAGATAATGCACTCAAAGGGCACTAAGCATAGAGTGTGAAAACTGAGTTTCCTTGAGAGCTGCTTGGAAGCCTGATGGTGTGTGAAGTTAGTGAGCCAAATGGAGTTGTTCTCCCACAAGAACCACTCGGCTGATCCTTCTTCAATATGCCCTTCACCAACATGCAGTGTTTCCTTGATTGAATTAGCTCTCACACCAATATTTGCGTCTAGAGCCTTTGCATTGAGGGCTATCTGAAAACGGCTGTGGCGCTGAAGTTGCCTGTGAATGTGGAGTTGGTGGCATGTGAAACCCGCATGTGGAGCATTCGTTTGTGTGGGATGCTCTACCAGGTTCATTCCTAGATAATGCACTCAAAGGGCACTAAGCATAGAGTGTGAAAACTGAGTTTCCTTGAGAGCTGCTTGGAAGCCTGATGGTGTGTGAAGTTAGTGAGCCAAATGGAGTTGTTCTCCCACAAGAACCACTCGGCTGATCCTTCTTCAATATGCCCTTCACCAACATGCAGTGTTTCCTTGATTGAATTAGCTCTCACACCAATATTTGCGTCTAGAGCCTTTGCATTGAGAGCTATCTGAAAACGGCTGTGGCGCTGAAGTTGCCTGTGAATGTGGAGTTGGTGGCATGTGAAACCCGCATGTGGAGCATTCGTTTGTGTGGGATGCTCTACCAGGTTCATTCCTAGATAATGCACTCAAAGGGCACTAAGCATAGAGTGTGAAAACGGAGTTTCCTTGAGAGCTGCTTGGAAGCCTGATGGTGTGTGAAGTTAGTGAGCCAAATGGAGTTGTTCTCCCACAAGAACCACTCGGCTGATCCTTCTTCAATATGCCCTTCACCAACATGCAGTGTTTCCTTGATTGAATTAGCTCTCACACCAATATTTGCGTCTAGAGCCTTTGCATTGAGAGCTATCTGAAAACGGCTGTGGCGCTGAAGTTCCCTGTGAATGTGGAGTTGGTGGCATGTGAAACCCGCATGTGGAGCATTCGTTTGTGTGGGATGCTGAACAAGGCTCATTTAAGTCCTAGGCACACAAAGGGCACTAAGCATAGAGTGTGAAAACAGAGTTTCCTTGAGAGCTGCTTGGAAGCCTGATGGTGTGTGAAGTTAGTGAGCCAAATGGAGTTGTTGTCCCACAAGAACCACTCGGCTGATTCTTCTTCAATATGCCCTTCACCAACATGCAGTGTTTCCTTGATTGAATTAGCTCTCACACCAATATTTGCGTCTAGAGCCTTTGCATTGAGGGCTATCTGAAAACGGCTGTGGCGCTGAAGTTGCCTGTGAATGTGGAGTTGGTGGCATGTGAAACCCGCATGTGGAGCATTCGTTTGTGTGGGATGCTGACCAAGCCTCATTTCAGACCTAGGCACACAAAGGGCACTAAGCATAGAGTGTGAAAACTGAGTTTCCTTGAGAGCTGCTTGGAAGCCTGATGGTGTGTGAAGTTAGTGAGCCAAATGGAGTTGTTCTCCCACAAGAACCTCTCGGCTGATCCTTCTTCAATATGCCCTTCACCAACATGCAGTGTTTCCTTGATTGAATTAGCTCTCACACCAATATTTGCAGTCTAGAGCCTTTGCATTGAGGGCTATCTGAAAACGGCTGTGGCGCTGAAGTTGCCTGTGAATGTGGAGTTGTTGGCATGTGAAACCCGCATGTGGAGCATTCGTTAGTGTGGGATGCTCTACCAGGTTCATTCCTAGATAATGCACTCAAAGGGCACTAAGCATAGAGTGTGAAAACTGAGTTTCCTTGAGAGCTGCTTGGAAGCCTGATGGTGTGTGAAGTTAGTGAGCCAAATGGAGTTGTTCTCCCACAAGAACCACTCGGCTGATCCTTCTTCAATATGCCCTTCACCAACATGCAGTGTTTCCTTGATTGAATTAGCTCTCACACCAATATTTGCGTCTAGAGCCTTTGCATTGAGGGCTATATGAAAACGGCTGTGGCGCTGAAGTTGCCTGTGAATGTGGAGTTGGTGGCAATGTGAAACCCGCATGTGGAGCATTCGTTTGTGTGGGATGCTCTACCAGGTTCATTCCTAGATAATGCACTCAAAGGGCACCAAACATAGAGTTGTGAAAACTGAGTTTCCTTGAGAGCTGCTTGGAAGCCTGATGGTGTGTGAAGTTAGTGAGCCAAATGGAGTTGTTCTCCCACAAGAACCACTCGGCTGATCCTTCTTCAATATGCTCTTCACCAACATGCAGTGTTTCCTTGATTGAATTAGCTCTCACACCAATATTTGCGTCTAGAGCCTTTGCATTGAGGGCTATCTGAAAACGGCTGTGGCGCTGAAGTTGCCTGTGAATGTGAGTATGGTGGCATGTGAAACCCGCATGTGGAGCATTCGTTTGTGTGGGATGCTCTACCAGGTTCATTCCTAGATAATGCACTCAAAGGGCACTAAGCATAGAGTGTGAAAACTGAGTTTCCTTGAGAGCTGCTTGGAAGCCTGATGGTGTGTGAAGTTAGTGAGCCAAATGGAGTTGTTCTCCCACAAGAACCACTCGGCTGATCCTTCTTCAATATGCCCCTTCACCAACATGCAGTGTTCCCTTGATTGAACTAGCTCTCACACCAATATTTGCGTCTAGAGCCTTTGCATTGAGGGCCTATCTGAAAACGGCTGTGGCGCTGAAGTTGCCTGAGAATGTTGAGTTGGTGGCATGTGAAACCCGCATGTGGAGCATTCGTTAGTGTGGGATGCTCTACCCAGGTTCATTCCTAGATAATGCACACAAAGGGCACTAAGCATAGAGTGTGAAAACTGAGTTTCCTTGAGAGCTGCTTGGAAGCCTGATGGTGTGTGAAGTTAGTGAGCCTAATGGAGTTGTTCTCCCACAAGAACCACTCGGCTGATCCTTCTTCAATATGCCCTTCACCAACATGCAGTGTTTCCTTGATTGAATTAGCTCTCACACCAATATTTGCGTCTAGAGCCTTTGCATTGAGGGCTATCTGAAAACGGCTGTGGCGCTGAAGTGCCTGTGAATGTGGAGTTGTTGGCATGTGAAACCCGCATGTGGAGCATTCGTATGTGTGGGATGCTCTACCAGGTTCATTCCTAGAAAATGCACTCAAAGGGCACCAAACATAGAGTGTGAAAACTGAGTTTCCTTGAGAGCTGCTTGGAAGCCTGATGGTGTGTGAAGTTAGTGAGCCAAATGGAGTTGTTACTCCCACAAGAACCACTCGGCTGATCCTTCTTCAATATGCTCTTCACCAACATGCAGTGTTTCCTTGATTGAATTAGCTCTCACACCAATATTTGCGTCTAGAGCCTTTGCATTGAGGGCTATCTGAAAACGGCTGTGCGCTGAAGTTGCCTGTGAATGTGGAGTTGGTGGCATGTGAAACCCGCATGTGGAGCATTCGTTTGTGGGGAATGCTCTACCAGGTTCATTCCTAGATAATGCACTCAAAGGGCACTAAACATAGAGTGTGAAAACTGAGTTTCCTTGAGAGCTGCTTGGAAGCCTAATGGTGTGTGAAGTTAGTGAGCCAAATGGAGTTGTTCTCCCACAAGAACCACTCGGCTGATCCTTCTTCAATATGCCCTTCACCAACATGCAGTGTTTCCTTGATTGAATTAGCTCTCACACTAATATTTGCGTCTAGAGCCTTTGCATTGAGGGCTATCTGAAAACGGCTGTGGCGCTGAAGTTGCCTGAGAATGTGGAGTTGGTGGCATGTTAAACCCGCATGTGGAGCATTCGTTTGTGTGGGATGCTCTACCAGGTTCATTCCTAGATAATGCACTCAAAGGGCACTAAGCATAGAGTGTGAAAACTGAGTTTCCTTGAGAGCTGCTTGGAAGCCTGATGGTGTGTGAAGTTAGTGAGCCAAATGGAGTTGTTCTCCCACAAGAACCACTCGGCTGATCCTTCTTCAATATGCCCTTCACCAACATGCAGTGTTTCCTTGATTGAATTAGCTCTCACACCAATATTTGCGTCTAGAACCTTTGCATTGAGAGCTATCTGAAAACGGCTGTGGCGCTGAAGTTGCCTGTGAATGTGGATTTGGTGGCATGTGAAACCCGCATGTGGAGCATTCGTTTGTGTGGGATGCTGACCAAGCCTCATTTCAGTCCTAGGCACAAAAAGGGCACTAAGCATAGAGTGTGAAAACAGAGTTTCCTTGAGAGCTGCTTGGAAGCCTGATGGTGTGTGAAGTTAGTGAGCCAAATGGAGTTGTTCTCCCACAAGAACCACTCGGCTGATCCTTCTTCAATATGCCCTTCACCAACATGCAGTGTTTCCTTGATTGAATTAGCTCTCACACCAATATTTGCGTCTAGAGCCTTTGCATTGAGGGCTATCTGAAATCGGCTGTGGTGCTGAAGTTGCCTGTGAATGTGGAGTTGGTGACATGTGACACCCGCATGTGGAGCATTCGTTTGTGTGGGATGCTCACCAAGCTTCATTTCAGTCCTAGGCACTCAAATGGCACTAAGCATAGAGTGTGAAAACTGAGTTTCCTTGAGAGCTGCTTGGAAGCCTGATGGTGTGTGAAGTTAGTGAGCCAAATGGAGTTGTTCTCCCACAAGAACCACTCGGCTGATCCTTCTTCAATATGCCCTTCACCAACATGCAGTGTTTCCTTGATTGAATTAGCTCTCACACCAATATTTGCGTCTAGAGCCTTTGCATTGAGGGCTATCTGAAAACGGCTGTGGCGCTGAAGTTGCCTGTGAATGTGGAGTTGGTGGCATGTGAAACCCGCATGTGGAGCATTCGTTTGTGTGGGATGCTCTACCAGCTTCATTCCTAGATAATGCACTCAAAGGGCACTAAGCATAGAGTGTGAAAACTGAGTTTCCTTGAGAGCTGCTTGGAAGCCTGATGGTGTGTGAAGTTAGTGAGCCAAATGGAGTTGTTCTCCCACAAGAACCACTCGGCTGATCCTTCTTCAATATGCCCTTCACCAACATGCAGTGTTTCCTTGATTGAATTAGCTCTCACACCAATATTTGCGTCTAGAGCCTTTGCATTGAGGGTTATCTGAAAAAAGCTGTGGCGCTGAAGTTGCCTGTGAATGTGGAGTTGGTGGCATGTGAAAACCGCATGTGGAGCATTCGTTTGTGTGGCATGCTCTACCAGGTTCATTCCTAGATAATGCACTCAAAGGGCACTAAGCATAGAGTGTGAAAACTGAGTTTCCTTGAGAGCTGCTTGGAAGCCTGATGGTGTGTGAAGTTAGTGAGCCAAATGGAGTTGTTCTCCCACAAGAACCACTCGGCTGATCCTTCTTCAATATGCCCTTCACCAACACGCAGTGTTTCCTTGATTGAATTAGCTCCCACACCAATATTTGCGTCTAGAGCCTTGCATTGAGGGCTATCTGAAAACGGCTGTGGCGCTGAAGTTGCCTGTGAATGTGGAGTTGGTGGCATGTGAAACCCGCATGTGGAGCATTCGTTTGTGTGTAATGTTCTGCCAGGTTCATTCCTAGATAATGCACTCAAAGGGCACTAAGCATAGAGTGTGAAAACTGAGTTTCCTTGAGAGCTGCTTGGAAGCCTGATGGTGTGTGAAGTTAGTGAGCCAAATGGAGTTGTTCTCCCACAAGAACCACTCGGCTGATCCTTCTTCAATATGCCCTTCACCAACATGCAGTGTTTCCTTGATTGAATTAGCTCTCACACCAATATTTGCGTCTAGAACCTTTGCATTGAGAGCTATCTGAAAACGGCTGTGGCGCTGAAGTTGCCTGTGAATGTGGAGTTGGTGGCATGTGAAACCCGCATGTGGAGCATTCGTTTGTGTGGGATGCTGACCAAGCCTCATTTCAGTCCTAGGCACAAAAAGGGCACTAAGCATAGAGTGTGAAAACTGAGTTTCCTTGAGAGCTGCTTGGAAGCCTGATGGTGTGTGAAGTTAGTGAGCCAAATGGAGTTGTTCTCCCACAAGAACCACTCGGCTGATCCTTCTTCAATATGCCCTTCACCAACATGCAGTGTTTCCTTGATTGAATTAGCTCTCACACCAATATTTGCGTCTAGAGCCTTTGCATTGAGGGCTATCTGAAAACGGCTGTGGCGCTGAAGTTGCCTGTGAATGTGGAGTTGGTGGCATGTGAAACCCGCATGTGGAGCATTCGTTTGTGTGGGATGCTGACCAAGCCTCATTTCAGTCCTAGGCACAAAAAGGGCACTAAGCATAGAGTGTGAAAACTGAGTTTCCTTGAGAGCTGCTTGGAAGCCTGATGGTGTGTGAAGTTAGTGAGCCAAATGGAGTTGTTCTCCCACAAGAACCACTCGGCTGATCCTTCTTCAATATGCCCTTCACCAACATGCAGTGTTTCCTTGATTGAATTAGCTCTCACACCAATATTTGCGTCTAGAGCCTTTGCATTGAGGGCTATCTGAAAACGGCTGTGGCGCTGAAGTTGCCTGTGAATGTGGAGTTGGTGGCATGTGAAACCCGCATGTGGAGCATTCGGTTGTGTGGGATGCTCTACCAGGTTCATTCCTAGATAATGCACTCAAAGGGCACTAAGCATAGAGTGTGAAAACTGAGTTTCCTTGAGAGCTGCTTGGAAGCCTGATGGTGTGTGAAGTTAGTGAGCCAAATGGAGTTGTTCTCCCACAAGAACCACTCGGCTGATCCTTCTTCAATATGCCCTTCACCAACATGCAGTGTTTCCTTGATTGAATTAGCTCTCACACCAATATTTGCGTCTAGAGCCTTTGCATTGAGGGTTATCTGAAAAAAGCTGTGGCGCTGAAGTTGCCTGTGAATGTGGAGTTGGTGGCATGTGAAAACCGCATGTGGAGCATTCGTTTGTGTGGCATGCTCTACCAGGTTCATTCCTAGATAATGCACTCAAAGGGCACTAAGCATAGAGTGTGAAAACTGAGTTTCCTTGAGAGCTGCTTGGAAGCCTGATGGTGTGTGAAGTTAGTGAGCCAAATGGAGTTGTTCTCCCACAAGAACCACTCGGCTGATTCTTCTTCAATATGCCCTTCACCAACACGCAGTGTTTCCTTGATTGAATTAGCTCCCACACCAATATTTGCGTCTAGAGCCTTGCATTGAGGGCTATCTGAAAACGGCTGTGGCGCTGAAGTTGCCTGTGAATGTGGAGTTGGTGCATGTGAAACCCGCATGTGGAGCATTCGTTTGTGTGTAATGTTCTACCAGTTTCATTCCTAGATAATGCACTCAAAGGGCACTAAGCATAGAGTGTGAAAACTGAGTTTCCTTGAGAGCTGCTTGGAAGCCTGATGGTGTGTGAAGTTAGGTGAGCCAAATGGAGTTGTTCTCCCACAAGAACCACTCGGCTGATCCTTCTTCAATATGCCCCTTCACCAACATGCGGTGTTTCCTTGATTGAATTAGCTCTCACACCAATATTTGCGTCTAGAACCTTTGCATTGAGAGCTATCTGAAAACGGCTGTGGCGCTGAAGTTGCCTGTGAATGTGGAGTTGGTGGCATGTGAAACCCGCATGTGGAGCATTCGTTTGTGTGGGATGCTGACCAAGCCTCATTTCAGTCCTAGGCACAAAAAGGGCACTAAGCATAGAGTGTGAAAACTGAGTTTCCTTGAGAGCTGCTTGGAAGCCTGATGGTGTGTGAAGTTAGTGAGCCAAATGGAGTTGTTCTCCCACAAGAACCACTCGGCTGATCCTTCTTCAATATGCCCTTCACCAACATGCAGTGTTTCCTTGATTGAATTAGCTCTCACACCAATATTTGCGTCTAGAGCCTTTGCATTGAGGGCTATCTGAAAATCGGCTGTGGGTGCTGAAGTTGCCTGTGAATGTGGAGTTGGTGACATGTGAAACCCGCATGTGGAGCATTCGTTTGTGTGGGATGCTGACCAAGCCTCATATCAGTCCTAGGCACAAAAAGGGCACTAAGCATAGAGTGTGAAAACTGAGTTTCCTTGAGAGCTGCTTGGAAGCCTGATGGTGTGTGAAGTTAGTGAGCCAAATGGAGTTGTTCTCCCACAAGAACCACTCGGCTGATCCTTCTTCAATATGCCCTTCACCAACATGCAGTGTTTCCTTGATTGAATTAGCTCTCACACCAATATTTGCGTCTAGAGCCTTTTGCATTGAGGGCTATCTGAAAACGGCTGTGGCGCTGAAGTTGCCTGTGAATGTGGAGTTGGTGGCATGTGAAACCCGCATGTGGAGCATTCGGTTGTGTGGGATGCTCTACCAGGTTCATTCCTAGATAATGCACTCAAAGGGCACTAAGCATAGAGTGTGAAAACTGAGTTTCCTTGAGAGCTGCTTGGAAGCCTGAATGGTGTGTGAAGTTAGTGAGCCAAATGGAGTTGTTCTCCCACAAGAACCACTCGGCTGATCCTTCTTCAATATGCCCTTCACCAACATGCAGTGTTTCCTTGATTGAATTAGCTCTCACACCATATTTGCGTCTAGAGCCTTTGCATTGAGGGTTATCTGAAAAAAAGCTGTGGCGCTGAAGTTGCCTGTGAATGTGGAGTTGGTGGCATGTGAAAAAGCCGCATGTGGAGCATTCGTTTGTGTGGGATGCTCTACCAGGTTCATTCCTAGATAATGCACTCAAAGGGCACTAAGCATAGAGTGTGAAACTGAGTTTCCTTGAGAGCTGCTTGGAAGCCTGATGGTGTGTGAAGTTAGTGAGCCAAATGAGTTGTTCTCCACAAGAACCACTCGGCTGATTTCTCTTCAATATGCCCCTTCACCAACACGCAGTGTTTCTTGATTGAATTAGCTCCACACCAATATTTGCGTCTAGAGCCTTGCATTGAGGGCTATCTGAAAACGGCTGTGGCGCTGAAGTTGCCTGTGAATGTGGAGTTGGTGGCATGTGAAACCCGCATGTGGAGCATTCGTTTGTGTGTAATGTTCTACCAGTTTCATTCCTAGATAATGCACTCAAAGGGCACTAAGCATAGAGTGTGGAAAACTGAGTTTCCTTGAGAGCTGCTTGGAAGCCTGATGGTGTGTGAAGTTAGTGAGCCCAAATGGAGTTGTTCTCCCACAAGAACCACTCGGCTGATCCTTCTTCAATATGCCCTTCACCAACATGCGGTGTTTCCTTGATTGAATTAGCTCTCACACCAATATTTGCGTCTAGAACCTTTGCATTGAGAGCTATCTGAAAACGGCTGTGGCGCTGAAGTTGCCTGTGAATGTGGAGTTGGTGGCATGTGAAACCCCGCATGTGGAGCATTCGTTTGTGTGGATGCTGACCAAGCCTCATTTCAGTCCTAGGCACAAAAAGGGCACTAAGCATAGAGTGTGAAAACTGAGTTTCCTTGAGAGCTGCTTGGAAGCCTGATGGTGTGTGAAGTTAGTGAGCCAAATGGAGTTGTTCTCCCACAAGAACCACTCGGCTGATCCTTCTTCAATATGCCCTTCACCAACATGCCAGTGTTTCCTTGATTGAATTAGCTCTCACACCCAATATTTGCGTCTAGAGCCTTTGCATTGAGGGCTATCTGAAATCGGCTGTGGTGCTGAAGTTGCCTGTGAATGTGGAGTTGGTGACATGTGAAACCCGCATGTGGAGCATTCGGTTGTGTGGGATGCCTCACCAGCTTCATTTCAGTCCTAGGCACTCAAATGGCACTAAGCATAGAGTGTGAAAAACTGAGTTTCCTTGAGAGCTGCTTGGAAGCCTGATGGTGTGTGAAGTTAGTGAGCCAAATGGAGTTGTTCTCCCACAAGAACCACTCGGCTGATCCTTCTTCAATTGCCCCTTCACCAACATGCAGTGTTTCCTTGATTGAATTAGCTCTCACAACCAATATTTGCGTCTAGAGCCTTTGCATTGAGGGCTATCTGAAAACGGCTGTGGCGCTGAAGTTGCCTGTGAATGTGGAGTTGGTGGCATGTGAAACCCGCATGTGGAGCATTCGTTTGTGTGGGATGCTCTACCAGGTTCATTCCTAGATAATTCACTCAAAAGGGCACTAAGCATAGAGTGTGAAAACTGAGTTTCCTTGAGAGCTGCTTGGAAGCCTGATGGTGTGTGAAGTTAGTGAGCCAAATGGAGTTGTTCTCCCACAAGAACCACTGGCTGATCCTTCTTCAATATGCCCTTCACCAACATGCAGTGTTTCCTTGATTGAATTAGCTCTCACACCAATATTTGCGTCTAGAGCCTTTGCATTGAGGGCTATCTGAAAACGGCTGTGGCTCTGAAGTTGCCTGTGAATGTGGAGTTGGTGGCATGTGAAACCCGCATGTGGAGCATTCGTTTGTGTGGGATGCTCTACCAGGTTCATTCCTAGATAATGCACTCAAAGGGCACTAAGCATAGAGTGTGAAAACTGAGTTTCCTTGAGAGCTGCTTGGAAGCCTGATGGTGTGTGAAGTTAGTGAGCCAAATGGAGTTGTTCTCCCACAAGAACCACTCGGCTGATCCTTCTTCAATATGCCCTTCACCAACATGCAGTGTTTCCTTGATTGAATTAGCTCTCACACCAATATTTGCGTCTAGAGCCTTTGCATTGAGGGCTATCTGAAAACGGCTGTGGCGCTGAAGTTGCCTGTGAATGTGGAGTTGGTGGCATGTGAAACCCGCATGTGGAGCATTCGGTTGTGTGTAATGTTCTACCAGGTTCATTCCTAGATAATGCACTCAAAGGGCACTAAGCATAGAGTGTGAAAACTGAGTTTCCTTGAGAGCTGCTTGGAAGCCTGATGGTGTGTGAAGTTAGTGAGCCAAATGGAGTTGTTCTCCCACAAGAACCACTCGGCTGATCCTTCTTCAATATGCCCTTCACCAACATGCAGTGTTTCCTTGATTGAATTAGCTCTCACACCAATATTTGCGTCTAGAGCCTTTGCATTGAGGGTTATCTGAAAAAAGCTGTGGCGCTGAAGTTGCCTGTGAATGTGGAGTTGGTGGCATGTGAAAACCGCATGTGCAGCATTCGTTTGTGTGGCATGCTCTACCAGGTTCATTCCTAGATAATGCACTCAAAGGGCACTAAGCATAGAGTGTGAAAACTGAGTTTCCTTGAGAGCTGCTTGGAAGCCTGATGGTGTGTGAAGTTAGTGAGCCAAATGGAGTTGTTCTCCCACAAGAACCACTCGGCTGATCCTTCTTCAATATGCCCTTCACCAACACGCAGTGTTTCCTTGATTGAATTAGCTCTCACACCAATATTTGCGTCTAGAGCCTTGCATTGAGGGCTATCTGAAAACGGCTGTGGCGCTGAAGTTGCCTGTGAATGTGGAGTTGGTGGCATGTGAAACCCGCATGTGGAGCATTCGTTTGTGTGTAATGTTCTACCAGGTTCATTCCTAGATAATGCACTCAAAGGGCACTAAGCATAGAGTGTGAAAACTGAGTTTCCTTGAGAGCTGCTTGGAAGCCTGATGGTGTGTGAAGTTAGTGAGCAAAATGGAGTTGTTCTCCCACAAGAACCACTCGGCTGATCCTTCTTCAATATGCCCTTCACCAACATGCAGTGTTTCCTTGATTGAATTAGCTCTCACACCAATATTTGCGTCTAGAACCTTTGCATTGAGAGCTATCTGAAAACGGCTGTGGCGCTGAAGTTGCCTGTGAATGTGGAGTTGGTGGCATGTGAAACCCGCATGTGGAGCATTCGTTTGTGTGGGATGCTGACCAAGCCTCATTTCAGTCCTAGGCACAAAAAGGGCACTAAGCATAGAGTGTGAAAACTGAGTTTCCTTGAGAGCTGCTTGGAAGCCTGATGGTGTGTGAAGTTAGTGAGCCAAATGGAGTTGTTCTCCCACAAGAACCACTCGGCTGATCCTTCTTCAATATGCCCTTCACCAACATGCAGTGTTTCCTTGATTGAATTAGCTCTCACACCAATATTTGCGTCTAGAGCCTTTGCATTGAGGGCTATCTGAAATCGGCTGTGGTGCTGAAGTTGCCTGTGAATGTGGAGTTGGTGACATGTGAAACCCGCATGTGGAGCATTCGTTTGTGTGGGATGCTCACCAAGCTTCATTTCAGTCCTAGGCACTCAAATGGCACTAAGCATAGAGTGTGAAAACTGAGTTTCCTTGAGAGCTGCTTGGAAGCCTGATGGTGTGTGAAGTTAGTGAGCCAAATGGAGTTGTTCTCCCACAAGAACCACTCGGCTGATCCTTCTTCAATATGCCCTTCACCAACATGCAGTGTTTCCTTGATTGAATTAGCTCTCACACCAATATTTGCGTCTAGAGCCTTTGCATTGAGGGCTATCTGAAAACGGCTGTGGCGCTGAAGTTGCCTGTGAATGTGGAGTTGGTGGCATGTGAAACCCGCATGTGGAGCATTCGTTTGTGTGGGATGCTCTACCAGGTTCATTCCTAGATAATGCACTCAAAGGGCACTAAGCATAGAGTGTGAAAACTGAGTTTCCTTGAGAGCTGCTTGGAAGCCTGATGGTGTGTGAAGTTAGTGAGCCAAATGGAGTTGTTCTCCCAAAAGAACCACTCGGCTGATCCTTCTTCAATATGCCCTTCACCAACATGCAGTGTTTCCTTGATTGAATTAGCTCTCACACCAATATTTGCGTCTAGAGCCTTTGCATTGAGGGTTATCTGAAAAAAGCTGTGGCGCTGAAGTTGCCTGTGAATGTGGAGTTGGTGGCATGTGAAAACCGCATGTGGAGCATTCGTTTGTGTGGCATGCTCTACCAGGTTCATTCCTAGATAATGCACTCAAAGGGCACTAAGCATAGAGTGTGAAAACTGAGTTTCCTTGAGAGCTGCTTGGAAGCCTGATGGTGTGTGAAGTTAGTGAGCCGAATGGAGTTGTTCTCCCACAAGAACCACTCGGCTGATCCTTCTTCAATATGCCCTTCACCAACACGCAGTGTTTCCTTGATTGAATTAGCTCCCACACCAATATTTGCGTCTAGAGCCTTGCATTGAGGGCTATCTGAAAACGGCTGTGGCGCTGAAGTTGCCTGTGAATGTGGAGTTGGTGGCATGTGAAACCCGCATGTGGAGCATTCGTTTGTGTGTAATGTTCTACCAGGTTCATTCCTAGATAATGCACTCAAAGGGCACTAAGCATAGAGTGTGAAAACTGAGTTTCCTTGAGAGCTGCTTGGAAGCCTGATGGTGTGTGAAGTTAGTGAGCCAAATGGAGTTGTTCTTCCACAAGAACCACTCGGCTGATCCTTCTTCAATATGCCCTTCACCAACATGCAGTGTTTCCTTGATTGAATTAGCTCTCACACCAATATTTGCGTCTAGAGCCTTTGCATTGAGGGCTATCTGAAAACGGCTGTGGCGCTGAAGGTGCCTGAGAATGTGGAGTTGGTGGCATGTGAAACCCGCATGTGGAGCATTCGTTTGTGTGGCATGCTCTACCAGGTTCATTCCTAGATAATGCACTCAAAGGGCACTAAGCATAGAGTGTGAAAACTGAGTTTCCTTGAGAGCTGCTTGGAAGCCTGATGGTGTGTGAAGTTAGTGAGCCAAATGGAGTTGTTCTCCCACAAGAACCACTCGGCTGATCCTTCTTCAATATGCCCTTCACCAACATGCAGTGTTTCCTTGATTGAATTAGCTCTCACACCAATATTTGCGTCTAGAGCCTTTGCATTGAGGGCTATCTGAAAAAAGCTGTGGCGCTGAAGTTGCCTGTGAATGTGGAGTTGGTGGCATGTGAAAACCGCATGTGGAGCATTCGTTTGTGTGGCATGCTCTACCAGGTTCATTCCTAGATAATGCACTCAAAGGGCACTAAGCATAGAGTGTGAAAACTGAGTTTCCTTGAGTGCTGCTTGGAAGCCTGATGGTGTGTGAAGTTAGTGAGCCAAATGGAGTTGTTCTCCCACAAGAACCACTCGGCTGATCCTTCTTCAATATGCCCTTCACCAACACGCAGTGTTTCCTTGATTGAATTAGCTCCCACACCAATATTTGCGTCTAGAGCCTTGCATTGAGGGCTATCTGAAAACGGCTGTGGCGCTGAAGTTGCCTGTGAATGTGGAGTTGGTGGCATGTGAAACCCGCATGTGGAGCATTCGTTTGTGTGTAATGTTCTACCAGGTTCATTCCTAGATATGCACTCAAAGGGCACTAAGCATAGAGTGTGAAAACTGAGTTTCCTTGAGAGCTGCTTGGAAGCCTGATGGTGTGTGAAGTTAGTGAGCCAAATGGAGTTGTTCTCCCACAAGAACCACTCGGCTGATCCTTCTTCAATATGCCCTTCACCAACATGCAGTGTTTCCTTGATTGAATTAGCTCTCACACCAATATTTGCGTCTAGAGCCTTTGCATTGAGGGCTATCTGAAAACGGCTGTGGCCCTGAAGGTGCCTGAGAATGTGGAGTTGGTGGCATGTGAAACCCCGCATGTGGAGCATTCGTTTGTGTGGCATGCTCTACCAGGTTCATTCCTAGATAATGCACTCAAAGGGCACTAAGCATAGAGTGTGAAAACTGAGTTTCCTTGAGAGCTGCTTGGAAGCCTGATGGTGTGTGAAGTTAGTGAGTCAAATGGAGTTGTTCTCCCACAAGAACCACTTGGCTGATCCTTCTTCAATATGCCCTTCACCAACATGCAGTGTTTCCTTGATTGAATTAGCTCTCATACCAATATTTGCGTCTAGAGCCTTTGCATTGAGGGCTATCTGAAAACGGCTGTGGCGCTGAAGTTGCCTGTGAATGTTGAGTTGGTGGCATATGAAACTCGCATGTGGAGCATTGGTTTGTGTGGGATGCTCTACCAGGTTCATTCCTAGATAATGCACTCAAAGGGCACTAAGCATAGAGTGTGAAAACTGAGTTTCCTTGAGAGCTGCATGGAAGCCTGATGGTGTGTGAAGTTAGTGAGCCAAATGGAGTTGTTCTCCCACAAGAACCACTCGGCTGATCCTTCTTCAATATGCCCTTCACCAACATGCAGTGTTTCCTTGATTGAATTAGCTCTCACACCAATATTTGCATCTAGAGCCTTTGCCTTGAGGGCTATCTGAAAACGGCTGTGGCGCTGAAGTTGCCTGTGAATGTGGAGTTGGTGGCATGTGAAAACCGCATGTGGAGCATTCGTTTGTGTGGGATGTTCTACCAGGTTCATTTCTAGATAATGCACTCAAAGGGCACTAAGCATAGAGTGTGAAAACTGAGTTTCCTTGAGAGCTGCTTGGAAGCCTGATGGTGTGTGAAGTTAGTGAGCCAAATGGAGTTGTTCTCCCACAAGAACCACTCGGCTGATCCTTCTTCAATATGCCCTTCACCAACACGCAGTGTTTCCTTGATTGAATTAGCTCCCACACCAATATTTGCGTCTAGAGCCTTGCATTGAGGGCTATCTGAAAACGGCTGTGGCGCTGAAGTTGCCTGTGAATGTGGAGTTGGTGGCATGTGAAACCCGCATGTGGAGCATTCGTTTGTGTGTAATGTTCTACCAGGTTCATTCCTAGATATGCACTCAAAGGGCACTAAGCATAGAGTGTGAAAACTGAGTTTCCTTGAGAGCTGCTTGGAAGCCTGATGGTGTGTGAAGTTAGTGAGCCAAATGGAGTTGTTCTTCCACAAGAACCACTCGGCTGATCCTTCTTCAATATGCCCTTCACCAACATGCAGTGTTTCCTTGATTGAATTAGCTCTCACACCAATATTTGCGTCTAGAGCCTTTGCATTGAGGGCTATCTGAAAACGGCTGTGGCCCTGAAGGTGCCTGAGAATGTGGAGTTGGTGGCATGTGAAACCCGCATGTGGAGCATTCGTTTGTGTGGCATGCTCTACCAGGTTCATTCCTAGATAATGCACTCAAAGGGCACTAAGCATAGAGTGTGAAAACTGAGTTTCCTTGAGAGCTGCTTGGAAGCCTGATGGTGTGTGAAGTTAGTGAGTCAAATGGAGTTGTTCTCCCACAAGAACCACTTGGCTGATCCTTCTTCAATATGCCCTTCACCAACATGCAGTGTTTCCTTGATTGAATTAGCTCTCATACCAATATTTGTGTCTAGAGCCTTTGCATTGAGGGCTATCTGAAAACGGCTGTGGCGCTGAAGTTGCCTGTGAATGTTGAGTTGGTGGCATATGAAACTCGCATGTGGAGCATTGGTTTGTGTGGGATGCTCTACCAGGTTCATTCCTAGATAATGCACTCAAAGGGCACTAAGCATAGAGTGTGAAAACTGAGTTTCCTTGAGAGCTGCATGGAAGCCTGATGGTGTGTGAAGTTAGTGAGCCAAATGGAGTTGTTCTCCCACAAGAACCACTCGGCTGATCCTTCTTCAATATGCCCTTCACCAACATGCAGTGTTTCCTTGATTGAATTAGCTCTCACACCAATATTTGCGTCTAGAGCCTTTGCCTTGAGGGCTATCTGAAAACGGCTGTGGCGCTGAAGTTGCCTGTGAATGTGGAGTTGGTGGCATGTGAAAACCGCATGTGGAGCATTCGTTTGTGTGGGATGTTCTACCAGGTTCATTTCTAGATAATGCACTCAAAGGGCACTAAGCATAGAGTGTGAAAACTGAGTTTCCTTGAGAGCTGCTTGGAAGCCTGATGGTGTGTGAAGTTAGTGAGCCAAATGGAGTTGTTCTCCCACAAGAACCACTCGGCTGATCCTTCTTCAATATGCCCTTCACCAACATGCAGTGTTTCCTTGATTGAATTAGCTCTCATACCAATATTTGTGTCTAGAGCCTTTGCATTGAGGGCTATCTGAAAAAAGCTGTGTCGCTGAAGTTGCCTGTCAATGTGGAGTTGGTGGCATGTGAAACCCGCATGTGGAGCATTCGTTTGTGTGGGATGCTCTACCAGGTTCATTCGTAGATAATGCACTCAAAGGGCACTAAGCATAGCGTGTGAAAACTGAGTTTCCTTGAGAGCTGCTTGGAAGCCTGATGGTGTGTGAAGTTAGTGAGCCAAATGGAGTTGTTCTCCCACAAGAACCACTCGGCTGATCCTTCTTCAATATGCCCTTCACCAACATGCAGTGTTTCCTTGATTGAATTAGCTCTCACACCAATATTTGCGTCTAGAGCCTTTGCATTGAGGGCTATCTGAAAACGGCTGTGGCGCTGAAGTTGCCTGTGAATGTGGAGTTGGTGGCATGTGAAACCCGCATGTGGAGCATTCGTTTGTGTGGGATGCTCTACCAGGTTCATTCCTAGATAATGCACTCAAATTGCACTAAGCATAGAGTGTGAAAACTGAGTTTCCTTGAGAGCTGCTTGGAAGCCTGATGGTGTGTGAAGTTAGTGAGCCAAATGGAGTTGTTCTCCCACAAGAACCACTCGGCTGATCCTTCTTCAATATGCCCTTCACCAACATGCAGTGTTTCCTTGATTGAATTAGCTCTCACACCAATATTTGCGTCTAGAGCCTTTGCATTGAGGGCTATCTGAAAACGGCTGTGGCGCTGAAGTTGCCTGTGAATGTGGAGTTGGTGGCATGTGAAACCCGCATGTGGAGCATTCGTTTGTGTGGGATGCTCTACCAGGTTCATTCCTAGATAATGCACTCAAAGGGCACTAAGCATAGAGTGAGAAAACTGAGTTTCCTTGAGAGCTGCTTGGAAGCCTGATAGTGTGTGAAGTTAGTGAGCCAAATGGAGTTGTTCTCCCACAAAAAACCACTCGGCTGATCCTTCTTCAATATGCCCTTCACCAACATGCAGTGTTTCCTTGATTGAATTAGCTCTCACACCAATATTTGCGTCTAGAGCCTTTGCATTGAGGGCTATCTGAAATCGGCTGTGGCGCTGAAGTTGCCTGTCAATGTGGAGTTGGTGACATGTGAAACCCGCATGTGGAGCATTCGTTTGTGTGGGATGCTCACCAAGCTTCATTTCAGTCCTAGGCACTCAAAGGGCACTAAGCATAGAGTGTGAAAACTGAGTTTCCTTGAGAGCTGCTTGGAAGCCTGATGGTGTGTGAAGTTAGTGAGCCAAATGGAGTTGTTCTCCCACAAGAAACCACTCGGCTGATCCTTCTTCAATATGCCCTTCACCAACATGCAGTGTTTCCTTGATTGAATTAGCTCTCACACCAATATTTGCGTCTAGAGCCTTTGCATTGAGGGCTATCTGAAAACGGCTGTGGCGCTGAAGTTGCCTGTGAATGTGGAGTTGGTGGCATGTGAAACCCGCATGTGGAGCATTCGTTTGTGTGGGATGCTCTACCAGGTTCATTCCTAGATAATGCACTCAAAGGGCACTAAGCATAGAGTGAGAAAACTGAGTTTCCTTGAGAGCTGCTTGGAAGCCTGATGGTGTGTGAAGTTAGTGAGCCAAATGGAGTTGTTCTCCCACAAGAACCACTCGGCTGATCCTTCTTCAATATGCCCTTCACCAACATGCAGTGTTTCCTTGATTGAATTAGCTCTCACACCAATATTTGCGTCTAGAGCCTTTGCATTGAGGGCTATCTGAAAACGGCTGTGGCGCTGAAGTTGCCTGAGAATGTGGAGTTGGTGGCATGTGAAACCCGCATGTGGAGCATTCGTTTGTGTGGGATGCTCTACCAGCTTCATTTCAGTCCTAGGCACTCAAAGGCACTAAGCATAGAGTGTGAACACTGAGTTTCCTTGAGAGCTGCTTGGAAGCCTGATGGTGTGTGAAGTTAGTGAGCCAAATGGAGTTGTTCTCCCACAAGAACCACTCGGCTGATCCTTCTTCAATATGCCCTTCACCAACATGCAGTGTTTCCTTGATTGGATTAGCTCTCACACCAATATTTGCGTCTAGAGCCTTTGCATTGAGGGCAATCTGAAAACGGCTTTGGCGCTGAAGTTGCCTGTGAATGTGGAGTTGGTGGCATGTGAAACCCGCATGTGGAGCATTCGTTTGTGTGGGATGCTCTACCAGGTTCATTCCTAGATAATGCACTCAAAGGGCACTAAGCATAGAGTGTGAAAACTGAGTTTCCTTGAGAGCTGCTTGGAAGCCTGATGGTGTGTGAAGTTAGTGAGCCAAATGGAGTTGTTCTCCCACAAGAACCACTCGGCTGATCCTTCTTCAATATGCCCTTCACCAACATGCAGTGTTTCCTTGATTGAATTAGCTCTCACACCAATATTTGCGTCTAGAGCCTTTGCATTGAGGGCTATCTGAAAATGGCTGTGGCGCTGAAGTTGCCTGTGAATGTGGAGTTGGTGGCATGTGAAACCCGCATGTGGAGTATTCGTTTGTGTGGGATGCTCACCAAGCTTCATTTCAGTCCTAGGCACTCCAAGGGCACTAAGCATAGAGTGTGAAAACTGAGTTTCCTTGAGAGCTGCTTGGAAGCCTGATGGTGTGTGAAGTTAGTGAGCCAAATGGAGTTGTTCTCCCACAAGAACCACTCGGCTGATCCTTCTTCAATATGCCCTTCACCAACATGCAGTGTTTCCTTGATTGAATTAGCTCTCACACCAATATTTGTGTCTAGAGCCTTTGCATTGAGGGCTATCTGAAAAAAGCTGTGTCGCTGAAGTTGCCTGTGAATGTGGAGTTGGTGGCATGTGAAACCCGCATGTGGAGCATTCGTTTGTGTGGGATGCTCTACCAGGTTCATTCCTAGATAATGCACTCAAAGGGCACTAAGCATAGCGTGTGAAAACTGAGTTTCCTTGAGAGCTGCTTGGAAGCCTGATGGTGTGTGAAGTTAGTGAGCCAAATGGAGTTGTTCTCCCACAAGAACCACTCGGCTGATCCTTCTTCAATATGCCCTTCACCAACATGCAGTGTTTCCTTGATTGAATTAGCTCTCACACCAATATTTGCGTCTAGAGCCTTTGCATTGAGGGCTATCTGAAAACGGCTTTGGCGCTGAAGTTGCCTGTGAATGTGGAGTTGGTGGCATGTGAAACCCGCATGTGGAGCATTCGTTTGTGTGGGATGCTCTACCAGGTTCATTCCTAGATAATGCACTCAAATTGCACTAAGCATAGAGTGTGAAAACTGAGTTTCCTTGAGAGCTGCTTGGAAGCCTGATGGTGTGTGAAGTTAGTGAGCCAAATGGAGTTGTTCTCCCACAAGAACCACTCGGCTGATCCTTCTTCAATATGCCCTTCACCAACATGCAGTGTTTCCTTGATTGAATTAGCTCTCACACCAATATTTGCGTCTAGAGCCTTTGCATTGAGGGCTATCTGAAAACGGCTGTGGCGCTGAAGTTGCCTGTGAATGTGGAGTTGGTGGCATGTGAAACCCGCATGTGGAGCATTCGTTTGTGTGGGATGCTCTACCAGGTTCATTCCTAGATAATGCACTCAAAGGGCACTAAGCATAGAGTGAGAAAACTGAGTTTCCTTGAGAGCTGCTTGGAAGCCTGATAGTGTGTGAAGTTAGTGAGCCAAATGGAGTTGTTCTCCCACAAAAAACCACTCGGCTGATCCTTCTTCAATATGCCCTTCACCAACATGCAGTGTTTCCTTGATTGAATTAGCTCTCACACCAATATTTGCGTCTAGAGCCTTTGCATTGAGGGCTATCTGAAATCGGCTGTGGCGCTGAAGTTGCCTGTCAATGTGGAGTTGGTGACATGTGAAACCCGCATGTGGAGCATTCGTTTGTGTGGGATGCTCACCAAGCTTCATTTCAGTCCTAGGAACTCAAAGGGCACTAAGCATAGAGTGTGAAAACTGAGTTTCCTTGAGAGCTGCTTGGAAGCCTGATGGTGTGTGAAGTTAGTGAGCCAAATGGAGTTGTTCTCCCACAAGAAACCACTCGGCTGATCCTTCTTCAATATGCCCTTCACCAACATGCAGTGTTTCCTTGATTGAATTAGCTCTCACACCAATATTTGCGTCTAGAGCCTTTGCATTGAGGGCTATCTGAAAACGGCTGTGGCGCTGAAGTTGCCTGTGAATGTGGAGTTGGTGGCATGTGAAACCCGCATGTGGAGCATTCGTTTGTGTGGGATGCTCTACCAGGTTCATTCCTAGATAATGCACTCAAAGGGCACTAAGCATAGAGTGAGAAAACTGAGTTTCCTTGAGAGCTGCTTGGAAGCCTGATGGTGTGTGAAGTTAGTGAGCCAAATGGAGTTGTTCTCCCACAAGAACCACTCGGCTGATCCTTCTTCAATATGCCCTTCACCAACATGCAGTGTTTCCTTGATTGAATTAGCTCTCACACCAATATTTGCGTCTAGAGCCTTTGCATTGAGGGCTATCTGAAAACGGCTGTGGCGCTGAAGTTGCCTGAGAATGTGGAGTTGGTGGCATGTGAAACCCGCATGTGGAGCATTCGTTTGTGTGCGATGCTCTACCAGGTTCATTCCTAAATAATGCACTCAAAAGGCACTAAGCATGGAGTGTGAAAACTGAGTTTCCTTGAGAGCTGCTTGGAAGCCTGATGGTGTGTGAAGTTAGTGAGCCAAATGGAGTTGTTCTCCCACAAGAACCACTCGGCTGATCCTTCTTCAATATGCCCTTCACCAACATGCAGTGTTTCCTTGATTGAATTAGCTCTCACACTAATATTTGCGTCTAGAGCCTTTGCATTGAGTGCTATCTGAAAACGGCTGTGGCGCTGAAGTTGCCTGAGAATGTGGAGTTGGTGGCATGTGAAACCCGCATGTGGAGCATTCGTTTGTGTGGGATGCTCACCAAGCTTCATTTCAGTCCTAGGCACTCAAAGGGCACTAAGCATAGAGTGTGAAAACTGAGTTTCCTTGAGAGCTGCTTGGAAGCCTGATGGTGTGTGAAGTTAGTGAGCCAAATGGAGTTGTTCTCCCACAAGAACCACTCGGCTGATCCTTCTTCAATATGCCCTTCACCAACATGCAGTGTTTCCTTGATTGAATTATCTCTCACATCAATATTTGCGTCTAGATCCTTTGCATTGAGGGCTATCTGAAAACGGCTGTGGCGCTGAAGTTTCCTGTGAATGTGGAGTTGGTGGCATGTGAAACCCGCATGTGGAGCATTCGTTAGTGTGGCATGCTCTACCAGGTTCATTCCTAGATAATGCACTCAAAAGGCACTAAGCATAGAGTGTGAAAACTGAGTTTCCTTGAGAGCTGCTTGGAAGCCTGATGGTGTGTGAAGTTAGTGAGCCAAATGGAGTTGTTCTCCCACAAGAACCACTTGGCTATCCTTCTTCAATATGCCCTTCACCAACATGCAGTGTTTCCTTGATTGAATTAGCTCTCACACTAATATTTGCGTCTAGAGCCTTTGCATTGAGGGCTATCTGAAATCGGCTGTGGCGCTGAAGTTGCCTGTGAATGTGGAGTTGGTGGCATGTGAAACCCGCATGTGGAGCATTCGTTTGTGTGGGATGCTCTACCAGGTTCATTCCTAGATAATGCACTCAAAGGGCACTAAGCATAGAGTGTGAAAACTGAGTTTCCTTGAGAGCTGCTTGGAAGCCTGATGGTGTGTGAAGTTAGTGAGCCAAATGGAGTTGTTCTCCCACAAGAACCACTCGGCTGATCCTTCTTCAATATGCCCTTCACCAACATGCAGTGTTTCCTTGATTGAATTAGCTCTCACACTAATATTTGCGTCTAGAGCCTTTGCATTGGGTGCTATCTGAAAACGGCTGTGGAGCTGAAGTTGCCTGAGAATGTGGAGTTGGTGGCATGTGAAACCCGCATGTGGAGCATTCGTTTGTGTGGGATGCTCACCAAGCTTCATTTCAGTCCTAGGCACTCAAATGGCACTAAGCATAGAGTGTGAAAACTGAGTTTCCTTGAGAGCTGCTTGGAAGCCTGATGGTGTGTGAAGTTAGTGAGCCAAATGGAGTTGTTCTCCCACAAGAACCACTCGGCTGATCCTTCTTCAATATGCCCTTCACCAACATGCAGTGTGTCCTTGATTGAATTAGCTCTCACACCAATATTTGCGTCTAGAGCCTTTGCATTGAGGGCTATCTTAAAACGGCTGTGGCGCTGAAGTTGCCTGTGAATGTGGAGTTGGTGGCATGTGAAACCCGCATGTGGAGCATTCGTTTGTGTGGGATGCTCTACCAGGTTCATTCCTAGATAATGCACTCAAAGGGCACTAAGCATATAGTGTGAAAACTGAGTTTCCTTGAGAGCTGCTTGGAAGCCTGATGGTGTGTGAAGTTAGTGAGCCAAATGGAGTTGTTCTCCCACAAGAACCACTCGGCTGATCCTTCTTCAATATGCCCTTCACCAACATGCAGTGTTTCCTTGATTGAATTAGCTCTCACACTAATATTTGCGTCTAGAGCCTTTGCATTGAGTGCTATCTGAAAACGGCTGTGGAGCTGAAGTTGCCTGAGAATGTGGAGTTGGTGGCATGTGAAACCCGCATGTGGAGCATTCGTTTGTGTGGGATGCTCACCAAGCTTCATTTCAGTCCTAGGCACTCAAATGGCACTAAGCATAGAGTGTGAAAACTGAGTTTCTTTGAGAGCTGCTTGGAAGCCTGATGGTGTGTGAAGTTAGTGAGCCAAATGGAGTTGTTCTCCCACAAGAACCACTCGGCTGATCCTTCTTCAATATGCCCTTCACCAACATGCAGTGTTTCCTTGATTGAATTAGCTCTCACACCAATATTTGCGTCTAGAGCCTTTGCATTGAGGGCTATCTGAAAACGGCTGTGGCGCTGAAGTTGCCTGAGAATGTGGAGTTGGTGGCATGTGAAACCCGCATGTGGAGCATTCGTTTGTGTGGCATGCTCTACCAGGTTCATTTCAGTCCGAGGCACTCAAAGGGCACTAAGCATAGAGTGTGAAAACTGAGTTTCCTTGAGAGCTGATTGGAAGCCTGATGGTGTGTGAAGTTAGTGAGCCAAATGGAGTTGTTCTCCCACAAGAACCACTCGGCTGATCCTTCTTCAATATGCCCTTCACCAACATGCAGTGTTTCCTTGATTGAATTATCTCTCACACTAATATTTGCGTCTAGAGCCTTTGCATTGAGGGCTATCTGAAAACTGCTGTGGCGCTGAAGTTTCCTGTGAATGTGGAGTTGGTGGCATGTGAAACCCGCATGTGGAGCATTCGTTTGTGTGCGATGCTCTACCAGGTTCATTCCTAGATAATGCACTCAAAAGGCACTAAGCATAGAGTGTGAAAACTGAGTTTCCTTGGGAGCTGCTTGGAAGCCTGATGGTGTGTGAAGTTAGTGAGCCAAATGGAGTTGTTCTCCCACAAGAACCACTCGGCTGATCCTTCTTCAATATGCCCTTCACCAACATGCAGTGTTTCCTTGATTGAATTAGCTCTCACACTAATATTTGGTCAAGAGCCTTTGCATTGAGGGCTATCTGAAAACGGCTGTGGAGCTGAAGTTGCCTGAGAATGTGGAGTTGGTGGCATGTGAAACCCGCATGTGGAGCATTCGTTTGTGTGGGATGCTCACCAAGCTTCATTTCAGTCCTAGGCACTCAAAGGGCACTAAGCATAGAGTGTGAAAACTGAGTTTCCTTGAGAGCTGCTTGGAAGCCTGATGGTGTGTGAAGTTAGTAAGCCAAATGGAGTTGTTCTCCCACAAGAACCACTCGGCTGATCCTTCTTCAATATGCCCTTCACCAACATGCAGTGTTTCCTTGATTGAATTATCTCTCACATCAATATTTGCGTCTAGATCCTTTGCATTGAGGGCTATCTGAAAACGGCTGTGGCGCTGAAGTTTCCTGTGAATGTGGAGTTGGTGGCATGTGAAACCCGCATGTGGAGCATTCGTTTGTGTGGCATGCTCTACCAGGTTCATTCCTAGATAATGCACTCAAAAGGCACTAAGCATAGAGTGTGAAAACTGAGTTTCCTTGAGAGCTGCTTGGAAGCCTGATGGTGTGTGAAGTTAGTGAGCCAAATGGAGTTGTTCTCCCACAAGAACCACTCGGATGATCCTTCTTCAATATGCCCTTCACCAACATGCAGTGTTTCCTTGATTGAATTAGCTCTCACACCAATATTTGCGTCTAGAGCCTTTGCATTGAGGGCTATCTGAAAACGGCTGTGGCGCTGAAGTTGCCTGAGAATGTGGAGTTGGTGGCATGTGAAACCCGCATGTGGAGCATTCGTTTGTGTGGCATGCTCTACCAGGTTCATTCCTAGATAATGCACTCAAAGGGCACTAAGCATAGAGTGTGAAAACTGAGTTTCCTTGAGAGCTGCTTGGAAGCCTGATGGTGTGTGAAGTTAGTGAGCCAAATGGAGTTGTTCTCCCACAAGAACCACTCGGCTGATCCTTCTTCAATATGCCCTTCACCAACATGCAGTGTTTCCTTGATTGAATTAGCTCTCACACTAATATTTGCGTCTAGAGCCTTTGCATTGAGGGCTATCTGAAATCGGCTGTGGCGCTGAAGTTGCCTGTGAATGTGGAGTTGGTGGCATGTGAAACCCGCATGTGGAGCATTCGTTTGTGTGGGATGCTCTACCAGGTTCATTCCTAGATAATGCACTCAAAGGGCACTAAGCATAGAGTGTGAAAACTGAGTTTCCTTGAGAGCTGCTTGGAAGCCTGATGGTGTGTGAAGTTAGTGAGCCAAATGGAGTTGTTCTCCCACAAGAACCACTCGGCTGATCCTTCTTCAATATGCCCTTCACCAACATGCAGTGTTTCCTTGATTGAATTAGCTCTCACACTAATATTTGCGTCTAGAGCCTTTGCATTGAGTGCTATCTGAAAACGGCTGTGGAGCTGAAGTTGCCTGAGAATGTGGAGTTGGTGGCATGTGAAACCCGCATGTGGAGCATTCGTTTGTGTGGGATGCTCACCAAGCTTCATTTCAGTCCTAGGCACTCAAATGGCACTAAGCATAGAGTGTGAAAACTGAGTTTCCTTGAGAGCTGCTTGGAAGCCTGATGGTGTGTGAAGTTAGTGAGCCAAATGGAGTTGTTCTCCCACAAGAACCACTCGGCTGATCCTTCTTCAATATGCCCTTCACCAACATGCAGTGTTTCCTTGATTGAATTAGCTCTCACACCAATATTTGCGTCTAGAGCCTTTGCATTGAGGGCTATCTTAAAACGGCTGTGGCGCTGAAGTTGCCTGTGAATGTGGAGTTGGTGGCATGTGAAAACCGCATGTGGAGCATTCGTTTGTGTGGCATGCTCTACCAGGTTCATTCCTAGATAATGCACTCAATGGGCACTAAGCATAGAGTGAGAAAACTGAGTTTCCTTGAGAGCTGCTTGGAAGCCTGATGGTGTGTGAAGTTAGTGAGCCAAATGGAGTTGTTCTCCCACAAGAACCACTCGGCTGATCCTTCTTCAATATGCCCTTCACCAACATGCAGTGTTTCCTTGATTGAATTAGCTCTCACACTAATATTTGCGTCTAGAGCCTTTGCATTGAGTGCTATCTGAAAACGGCTGTGGAGCTGAAGTTGCCTGAGAATGTGGAGTTGGTGGCATGTGAAACCCGCATGTGGAGCATTCGTTTGTGTGGGATGCTCACCAAGCTTCATTTCAGTCCTAGGCACTCAAATGGCACTAAGCATAGAGTGTGAAAACTGAGTTTCCTTGAGAGCTGCTTGGAAGCCTGATGGTGTGTGAAGTTAGTGAGCCAAATGGAGTTGTTCTCCCACAAGAACCACTCGGCTGATCCTTCTTCAATATGCCCTTCACCAACATGCAGTGTTTCCTTGATTGAATTAGCTCTCACACCAATATTTGCGTCTAGAGCCTTTGCATTGAGGGCTATCTGAAAACGGCTGTGCCGCTGAAGTTGCCTGAGAATGTGGAGTTGGTGGCATGTGAAACCCGCATGTGGAGCATTCGTTTGTGTGGGATGCTCACCAAGCTTCATTTCAGTCCTAGCCACTCAAAGGGCACTAAGCATAGAGTGTGAAAACTGAGTTTCCTTGAGAGCTGCTTGGAAGCCTGATGGTGTGTGAAGTTAGTGAGCCAAATGGAGTTGTTCTCCCACAAGAACCACTCGGCTGATCCTTCTTCAATATGCCCTTCACCAACATGCAGTGTTTCCTTGATTGAATTAGCTCTCACACCAATATTTGCGTCTAGAGCCTTTGCATTGAGGGCTATCTGAAAACGGCTGTGGCGCTGAAGTTGCCTGAGAATGTGGAGTTGGTGGCATGTGAAACCCGCATGTGGAGCATTCGTTTGTGTGGGATGCTCTACCAGGTTCATTTCAGTCCTAGGCACTCAAAGGGCACTAAGCATAGAGTGTGAAAACTGAGTTTCCTTGAGAGCTGCTTGGAAGCCTGATGGTGTGTGAAGTTAGTGAGCCAAATGGAGTTGTTCTCCCACAAGAACCACTCGGCTGATCCTTCTTCAATATGCTCTTCACCAACATGCAGTGTTTCCTTGATTGAATTAGCTCTCACACTAATATTTGCGTCTAGAGCCTTTGCATTGAGGGCTATCTGAAAACGGCTGTGGCGCTGAAGTTGCCTGTGAATGTGGAGTTGGTGGCATGTGAAACCCGCATGTGGAGCATTCGTTTGTGTGGGATGCTCTACCAGGTTCATTCCTAGATAATGCACTCAAAGGGCACTAAGCATAGAGTGTGAAAACTGAGTTTCCTTGAGAGCTGCTTGGAAGCCTGATGGTGTGTGAAGTTAGTGAGCCAAATGGAGTTGTTCTCCCACAAGAACCACTCGGCTGATCCTTCTTCAATATGCCCTTCACCAACATGCAGTGTTTCCTTGATTGAATTAGCTCTCACACCAATATTTGCGTCTAGAGCCTTTGCATTGAGGGCTATCTGAAAACGGCTGTGGCGCTGAAGTTGCCTGTGAATGTGGAGTTGGTGGCATGTGAAACCCGCATGTGGAGCATTCGTTTGTGTAGGATGCTCTACCAGGTTCATTCCTAGAAAATGCACTCAAAGGGCACTAAGCATAGAGTGTGAAAACTGAGTTTCCTTGAGAGCTGCTTGGAAGCCTGATGGTGTGTGAAGTTAGTGAGCCAAATGGAGTTGTTCTCCCACAAGAACCACTCGGCTGATCCTTCTTCAATATGCCCTTCACCAACATGCAGTGTTTCCTGGATTGAATTATCTCTCACACCAATATTTGCGTCTAGAGCCTTTGCATTGAGGGCTATCTGAAAACTGCTGTGGCGCTGAAGTTGCCTGACAATGTGGAGTTGGTGGCATGTGAAACCCGCATGTGGAGCATTCGTTTGTGTGGCATGCTCTACCAGGTTCATTTCAGTCCGAGGCACTCAAAGGCACTAAGCATAGAGTGTGAAAACTGAGTTTCCTTGAGAGCTGCTTGGAAGCCTGATGGTGTGTGAAGTTAGTGAGCCAAATGGAGTTGTTCTCCCACAAGAACCACTCGGCTGATCCTTCTTCAATATGCCCTTCACCAACATGCAGTGTTTCCTTGATTGAATTAGCTCTCACACTAATATTTGCGTCTAGAGCCTTTGCATTGAGGGCTATCTGAAAACGGCTGTGGCGCTGAAGTTGCCTGTGAATGTGGAGTTGGTGGCATGTGAAACCCGCATGTGGAGCATTCGTTTGTGTGGGATGCTCTACCAGGTTCATTCCTAGATAATGCACTCAAAAGGCACTAAGCATAGAGTGTGAAAACTGAGTTTCCTTGGGAGCTGCTTGGAAGCCTGATGGTGTGTGAAGTTAGTGAGCCAAATGGAGTTGTTCTCCCACAAGAACCACTCGGCTGATCCTTCTTCAATATGCCCTTCACCAACATGCAGTGTTTCCTTGATTGAATTAGCTCTCACACTAATATTTGCGTCTAGAGCCTTTGCATTGAGGGCTATCTGAAAACGGCTGTGGCGCTGAAGTTTCCTGTGAATGTGGAGTTGGTGGCATGTGAAATCCGCATGTGGAGCATTCGTTTGTGTGGGATGCTCTACCAGGTTCATTCCTAGATAATGCACTCAAAGGGCACTAAGCATAGAGTGTGAAAACTGAGTTTCCTTGAGAGCTGCTTGGAAGCCTGATGGTGTGTGAAGTTAGTGAGCCAAATGGAGTTGTTCTCCCACAAGAACCACTCGGCTGATCCGTCTTCAATATGCCCTTCACCAACAAGCAGTGTTTCCTGGATTGAATTAGCTCTCACACTAATATTTGCGTCTAGAGCCTTTGCATTGAGTGCTATCTGAAAACGGCTGTGGAGCTGAAGTTGCCTGAGAATGTGGAGTTGGTGGCATGTGAAACCCGCATGTGGAGCATTCGTTTGTGTGGGATGCTCACCAAGCTTCATTTCAGTCCTAGGCACTCAAATGGCACTAAGCATAGAGTGTGAAAACTGAGTTTCCTTGAGAGCTGCTTGGAAGCCTGATGGTGTGTGAAGTTAGTGAGCCAAATGGAGTTGTTCTCCCACAAGAACCACTCGGCTGATCCTTCTTCAATATGCCCTTCACCAACATGCAGTGTTTCCTTGATTGAATTAGCTCTCACACCAATATTTGCGTCTAGAGCCTTTGCATTGAGGGCTATCTGAAAACGGCTGTGGCGCTGAAGTTTCCTGTGAATGTGGAGTTGGTGGCATGTGAAACCCGCATGTGGAGCATTCGTTTGTGTGGGATGCTCTACCAGGTTCATTCCTAGATAATGCACTCAAAGGGCACTAAGCATAGAGTGTGAAAACTGAGTTTCCTTGAGAGCTGCTTGGAAGCCTGATGGTGTGTGAAGTTAGTGAGCCAAATGGAGTTGTTCTCCCACAAGAACCACTCGGCTGATCCTTCTTCAATATGCCCTTCACCAACATGCAGTGTTTCCTTGATTGAATTAGTTCTCACACTAATATTTGCGTCTAGAGCCTTTGAATTGAGTGCTATCTGAAAACGGCTGTGGAGCTGAAGTTGCCTGAGAATGTGGAGTTGGTGGCATGTGAAACCCGCATGTGGAGCATTCGTTTGTGTGGCATGCTCTACCAGGTTCATTCCTAGATAATGCACTCAAAAGGCACTAAGCATAGAGTGTGAAAACTGAGTTTCCTTGAGAGCTGCTTGGAAGCCTGATGGTGTGTGAAGTTAGTGAGCCAAATGGAGTTGTTCTCCCACAAGAACCACTCGGCTGATCCTTCTTCAATATGCCCTTCACCAACATGCAGTGTTTCCTTGATTGAATTAGCTCTCACACCAATATTTGCGTCTAGAGCCTTTGCATTGAGGGCTATCTGAAAACGGCTGTGGCGCTGAAGTTGCCTGAGAATGTGGAGTTGGTGGCATGTGAAACCCGCATGTGGAGCATTCGTTTGTGTGGGATGCTCTACCAGGTTCATTTCAGTCCGAGGCACTCAAAGGGCACTAAGCATAGAGTGTGAAAACTGAGTTTCCTTGAGAGCTGCTTGGAAGCCTGATGGTGTGTGAAGTTAGTGAGCCAAATGGAGTTGTTCTCCCACAAGAACCACTCGGCTGATCCTTCTTCAATATGCCCTTCACCAACATGCAGTGTTTCCTTGATTGAATTAGCTCTCACACCAATATTTGCGTCTAGAGCCTTTGCATTGAGGGCTATCTGAAAACGGCTGTGGCGCTGAAGTTGCCTGTGAATGTGGAGTTGGTGGCATGTGAAACCCGCATGTGGAGCATTCGTTTGTGTGGGATGCTCTACCAGGTTCATTCCTAGATAATGCACTCAAAGGGCACTAAGCATAGAGTGTGAAAACTGAGTTTCCTTGAGAGCTGCTTGGAAGCCTGATGGTGTGTGAAGTTAGTGAGCCAAATGGAGTTGTTCTCCCACATGAACCACTCGGCTGATCCTTCTTCAATATGCCCTTCACCAACATGCAGTGTTTCCTTGATTGAATTAGCTCTCACACTAATATTTGCGTCTAGAGCCTTTGCATTGAGTGCTATCTGAAAACGGCTGTGGAGCTGAAGTTGCCTGAGAATGTGGAGTTGGTGGCATGTGAAACCCGCATGTGGAGCATTCGTTTGTGTGGGATGCTCACCAAGATTCATTTCAGTCCTAGGCACTCAAAAGGCACTAAGCATAGAGTGTGAAAACTGAGTTTCCTTGAGAGCTGCTTGGAAGCCTGATGGTGTGTGAAGTTAGTGAGCCAAATGGAGTTGTTCTCCCACAAGAACCACTCGGCTGATCCTTCTTCAATATGCCCTTCACCAACATGCAGTGTTTCCTTGATTGAATTAGCTCTCACACTAATATTTGCGTCTAGAGCCTTTGCATTGAGGGCTATCTGAAAACGGCTGTGGAGCTGAAGTTGCCTGAGAATGTGGAGTTGGTGGCATGTGAAACCCGCATGTGGAGTATTCGTTTGTGTGGGATGCTCACCAAGCTTCATTTCAGTCCTAGGCACTCAAATGGCACTAAGCATAGAGTGTGAAAACTGAGTTTCCTTGAGAGCTGCTTGGAAGCCTGATGGTGTGTGAAGTTAGTGAGCCAAATGGAGTTGTTCTCCCACAAGAACCACTCGGCTGATCCTTCTTCAATATGCCCTTCACCAACATGCAGTGTTTCCTTGATTGAATTAGCTCTCACACCAATATTTGCGTCTAGAGCCTTTGCATTGAGGGCTATCTGAAAACGGCTGTGGCGCTGAAGTTGCCTGTGAATGTGGAGTTGGTGGCATGTGAAACCCGCATGTGGAGCATTCGTTTGTGTAGGATGCTCTACCAGGTTCATTCCTAGAAAATGCACTCAAAGGGCACTAAGCATAGAGTGTGAAAACTGAGTTTCCTTGAGAGCTGCTTGGAAGCCTGATGGTGTGTGAAGTTAGTGAGCCAAATGGAGTTGTTCTCCCACAAGAACCACTCGGCTGATCCTTCTTCAATATGCCCTTCACCAACATGCAGTGTTTCCTGGATTGAATTAGCTCTCACACCAATATTTGCGTCTAGAGCCTTTGCATTGAGGGCTATCTGAAAACGGCTGTGGCGCTGAAGTTGCCTGAGAATGTGGAGTTGGTGGCATGTGAAACCCGCATGTGGAGCATTCGTTTGTGTGGCATGCTCTACCAGGATCATTTCAGTCCGAGGCACTCAAAGGGCACTAAGCATAGAGTGTGAAAACTGAGTTTCCTTGAGAGCTGCTTGGAAGCCTGATGGTGTGTGAAGTTAGTGAGCCAAATGGAGTTGTTCTCCCACAAGAACCACTCGGCTGATCCTTCTTCAATATGCCCTTCACCAACATGCAGTGTTTCCTTGATTGAATTAGCTCTCATACCAATATTTGCGTCTAGAGCCTTTGCATTGAGGGCTATCTGAAAACAGCTGTGGCGCTGAAGTTGCCTGTGAATGTGGAGTTGGTGGCATGTGAAACCCGTATGTGGAGCATTCGTTTGTGTGGGATGCTCTACCAGGTTGATTCCTAGATAATGCACTCAAAGGGCACTAAGCATAGAGTGTGAAAACTGAGTTTCCTTGAGAGCTGCTTGGAAGCCTGATGGTGTGTGAAGTTAGTGAGCCAAATGGAGTTGTTCTCCCACAAGAACCACTCGGCTGATCCTTCTTCAATATGCCCTTCACCAACATGCAGTGTTTCCTTGATTGAATTAGCTCTCACACCAATATTTGCGTCTAGAGCCTTTGCATTGAGGGCTATCTGAAAACGGCTTTGGCGCTGAAGTTGCCTGTGAATGTGGAGTTAGTGACATGTGAAACCCGCATGTGGAGCATTCGTTTGTGTGGGATGCTGAGCAAGCTTCATTTCAGTCCTAGGCACACAAAGAGCACTAAGCATAGAGTGTGAAAACTGAGTTTCCTTGAGAGCTGCTTGGAAGCCTGATGGTGTGTGAAGTTAGTGAGCCAAATGGAGTTGTTCTCCCACAAGAACCACTCGGCTGATCCTTCTTCAATATGCCCTTCACCAACATGCAGTGTTTCCTTGATTGAATTAGCTCTCACACCAATATTTGCGTCTAGAGCCTTTGCATTGAGTGCTATCTGAAAACGGCTGTGGCGCTGAAGTTGCCTGTGAATGTGGAGTTGGTGGCATGTGAAACCCGCACGTGGAGCATTCGTTTGTGTGGGATGCTCACCAAGCTTCATTTCAGTCCTAGGCACTCAAATGGCACTAAGCATAGAGTGTGAAAACTGAGTTTCCTTGAGAGCTGCTTGGAAGCCTGATGGTGTGTGAAGTTAGTGAGCCAAATGGAGTTGTTCTCCCACAAGAACCACTCGGCTGATCCTTCTTCAATATGCCCTTCACCAACATGCAGTGTTTCCTTGATTGAATTAGCTCTCACACCAATATTTGCGTCTAGAGCCTTTGCATTGAGGGCTATCTGAAAACGGCTGTGGCGCTGAAGTTGCCTGTGAATGTGGAGTTGGTGGCATGTGAAACCCGCATGTGGAGCATTCGTTTGTGTGGGATGCTCACCAAGTTTCATTTCAGTCCTAGGTACTCAAAGGGCACTAAGCATAGAGTGTGAAAACTGAGTTTCCTTGAGAGCTGCTTGGAAGCCTGATGGTGTGTGAAGTTAGTGAGCCAAATGGAGTTGTTCTCCCACAAGAACCACTCGGCTGATCCTTCTTCAATATGCCCTTCACCAACATGCAGTGTTTCCTTGATTGAATTAGCTCTCACACTAATATTTGCGTCTAGAGCCTTTGCATTGAGTGCTATCTGAAAACGGCTGTGGAGCTGAAGTTGCCTGAGAATGTGGAGTTGGTGGCATGTGAAACCCGCATGTGGAGCATTCGTTTGTGTGGGATGCTCACCAAGCTTCATTTCAGTCCTAGGCCCTCAAATGGCACTAAGCATAGAGTGTGAAAACTGAGTTTCCTTGAGAGCTGCTTGGAAGCCTGATGGTGTGTGAAGTTAGTGAGCCAAATGGAGTTGTTCTCCCACAAGAACCACTCGGCTGATCCTTCTTCAATATGCCCTTCACCAACATGCAGTGTTTCCTTGATTGAATTAGCTCTCACACCAATATTTGCGTCTAGAGCCTTTGCATTGAGGGCTATGTGAAAACGGCTGTGGCGCTGAAGTTGCCTGTGAATGTGGAGTTGGTGGCATGTGAAACCCGCATGTGGAGCATTCGTTTGTGTGGGATGCTCTACCAGGTTCATTCCTAGATAATGCACTCAAAGGGCACTAAGCATAGAGTGTGAAATCTGAGTTTGCTTGAGAGCTGCTTGGAAGCCTGATGGTGTGTGAAGTTAGTGAGCCAAATGGAGTTGTTCTCCCACAAGAACCACTCGGCTGATCCTTCTTCAATATGTCCTTCACCAACATGCAGTGTTTCCTTGATTGAATTAGCTCTCACACCAATATTTGCGTCTAGAGCCTTTGCATTGAGGGCTATCTGAAAACAGCTGTGGCGCTGAAGTTGCCTGTGAATGTGGAGTTGGTGGCATGTGAAACCCGTATGTGGAGCATTCGTTTGTGTGGGATGCTCTACCAGGTTGATTCCTAGATAATGCACTCAAAGGGCACTAAGCATAGAGTGTGAAAACTGAGTTTCCTTGAGAGCTGCTTGGAAGCCTGATGGTGTGTGATGTTAGTGAGCCAAATGCAGTTGTTCTCCCACAAGAACCACTCGGCTGATCCTTCTTCAATATGCCCTTCACCAACATGCAGTGTTTCCTTGATTGAATTAGCTCTCACACCAATATTTGCGTCTAGAGCCTTTGCATTGAGGGCTATCTGAAAACGGCTGTGGCGCTGAAGTTGCCTGTGAATGTGGAGTTGGTGGCATGTGAAACCCGCATGTGGAGCATTCGTTTGTGTGGGATGCTCTACCAGGTTCAGTTCAGTCCTAGCCATACAAAGGGCACTAAGCATAGAGTGTGAAAACTGAGTTTCCTTGAGAGCTGCTTGGAAGCCTGATGGTGTGTGAAGTTAGTGAGCCAAATGGAGTTGTTCTCCCACAAGAACCACTCGGCTGATCCTTCTTCAATATGCCCTTCACCAACATGCAGTGTTTCCTTGATTGAATTAGCTCTCACACCAATATTTGCGTCTAGAGCCTTTGCATTGAGGGCTATCTGAAAACGGCTGTGGCGCTGAAGTTGCCTGTGAATGTGGAGTTGTTAGCATGTGAAACCCGCATGTGGAGCATTCGTTTGTGTGGGATGCTCTACCAGGTTCATTCCTACATAATGCACTCAAAGGGCACTAAGCATAGAGTGTGAAAACTGAGTTTCCTTGAGAGCTGCTTGGAAGCCTGATGGTGTGTGAAGTTAGTGAGCCAAATGGAGTTGTTCTCCCACAAGAACCACTCGGCTGATCCTTCTTCAATATGCCCTTCACCAACATGCAGTGTTTCCTTGATTGAATTAGCTCTCACACCAATATTTGCGTCTAGAGCCTTTGCATTGAGTGCTATCTGAAAACGGCTGTGGAGCTGAAGTTGCCTGAGAATGTGGAGTTGGTGGCATGTGAAACCCGCATGTGGAGCATTCGTTTGTGTGGGATGCTGAGCAAGCTTCATTTCAGTCCTAGGCACACAAAGAGCACTAAGCATAGAGTGTGAAAACTGAGTTTCCTTGAGAGCTGCTTGGAAGCCTGATGGTGTGTGAAGTTAGTGAGCCAAATGGAGTTGTTCTCCCACAAGAACCACTCGGCTGATCCTTCTTCAATATGCCCTTCACCAACATGCAGTGTTTCCTTGATTGAATTAGCTCTCACACCAATATTTGCGTCTAGAGCCTTTGCATTGAGGGCTATCTGAAAACGGCTGTGCCGCTGAAGTTGCCTGAGAATGTGGAGTTGGTGGCATGTGAAACCCGCATGTGGAGCATTCGTTTGTGTGGGATGCTCTATCAGGTTCATTCCTAGATAATGCACTCAAAGGGCACTAAGCATAGAGTGTGAAAACTGAGTTTCCTTGAGAGCTGCTTGGAAGCCTGATGGTGTGTGAAGTTAGTGAGCCAAATGGAGTTGTTCTCCCACAAGAACCACTCGGCTGATCCTTCTTCAATATGCCCTTCACCAACATGCAGTGTTTCCTTGATTGAATTAGCTCTCACACCAATATTTGCGTCTAGAGCCTTTGCATTGAGGGCTATCTGAAAACGGCTGTGGCGCTGAAGTTGCCTGTGAATGTGGAGTTGGTGGCATGTGAAACCCGCATGTGGAGCATTCGTTTGTGTGGGATGCTCTACCAGGTTCATTCCTAGATAATGCACTCAAAGGGCACTAAGCATAGAGTGTGAAATCTGAGTTTGCTTGAGAGCTGCTTGGAAGCCTGATGGTGTGTGAAGTTAGTGAGCCAAATGGAGTTGTTCTCCCACAAGAACCACTCGGCTGATCCTTCTTCAATATGTCCTTCACCAACATGCAGTGTTTCCTTGATTGAATTAGCTCTCACACCAATATTTGCGTCTAGAGCCTTTGCATTGAGGGCTATCTGAAAACAGCTGTGGCGCTGAAGTTGCCTGTGAATGTGGAGTTGGTGGCATGTGAAACCCGTATGTGGAGCATTCGTTTGTGTGGGATGCTCTACCAGGTTGATTCCTAGATAATGCACTCAAAGGGCACTAAGCATAGAGTGTGAAAACTGAGTTTCCTTGAGAGCTGCTTGGAAGCCTGATGGTGTGTGATGTTAGTGAGCCAAATGCAGTTGTTCTCCCACAAGAACCACTCGGCTGATCCTTCTTCAATATGCCCTTCACCAACATGCAGTGTTTCCTTGATTGAATTAGCTCTCACACCAATATTTGCGTCTAGAGCCTTTGCATTGAGGGCTATCTGAAAACGGCTGTGGCGCTGAAGTTGCCTGTGAATGTGGAGTTGGTGGCATGTGAAACCCGCATGTGGAGCATTCGTTTGTGTGGGATGCTCTACCAGGTTCAGTTCAGTCCTAGCCATACAAAGGGCACTAAGCATAGAGTGTGAAAACTGAGTTTCCTTGAGAGCTGCTTGGAAGCCTGATGGTGTGTGAAGTTAGTGAGCCAAATGGAGTTGTTCTCCCACAAGAACCACTCGGCTGATCCTTCTTCAATATGCCCTTCACCAACATGCAGTGTTTCCTTGATTGAATTAGCTCTCACACCAATATTTGCGTCTAGAGCCTTTGCATTGAGGGCTATCTGAAAACGGCTGTGGCGCTGAAGTTGCCTGTGAATGTGGAGTTGTTAGCATGTGAAACCCGCATGTGGAGCATTCGTTTGTGTGGGATGCTCTACCAGGTTCATTCCTACATAATGCACTCAAAGGGCACTAAGCATAGAGTGTGAAAACTGAGTTTCCTTGAGAGCTGCTTGGAAGCCTGATGGTGTGTGAAGTTAGTGAGCCAAATGGAGTTGTTCTCCCACAAGAACCACTCGGCTGATCCTTCTTCAATATGCCCTTCACCAACATGCAGTGTTTCCTTGATTGAATTAGCTCTCACACCAATATTTGCGTCTAGAGCCTTTGCATTGAGTGCTATCTGAAAACGGCTGTGGAGCTGAAGTTGCCTGAGAATGTGGAGTTGGTGGCATGTGAAACCCGCATGTGGAGCATTCGTTTGTGTGGGATGCTGAGCAAGCTTCATTTCAGTCCTAGGCACACAAAGAGCACTAAGCATAGAGTGTGAAAACTGAGTTTCCTTGAGAGCTGCTTGGAAGCCTGATGGTGTGTGAAGTTAGTGAGCCAAATGGAGTTGTTCTCCCACAAGAACCACTCGGCTGATCCTTCTTCAATATGCCCTTCACCAACATGCAGTGTTTCCTTGATTGAATTAGCTCTCACACCAATATTTGCGTCTAGAGCCTTTGCATTGAGGGCTATCTGAAAACGGCTGTGCCGCTGAAGTTGCCTGAGAATGTGGAGTTGGTGGCATGTGAAACCCGCATGTGGAGCATTCGTTTGTGTGGGATGCTCTATCAGGTTCATTCCTAGATAATGCACTCAAAGGGCACTAAGCATAGAGTGTGAAAACTGAGTTTCCTTGAGAGCTGCTTGGAAGCCTGATGGTGTGTGAAGTTAGTGAGCCAAATGGAGTTGTTCTCCCACAAGAACCACTCGGCTGATCCTTCTTCAATATGCCCTTCACCAACATGCAGTGTTTCCTTGATTGAATTAGCTCTCACACCAATATTTGCGTCTAGAGCCTTTGCATTGAGGGCTATCTGAAAACGGCTGTGGCGCTGAAGTTGCCTGTGAATGTGGAGTTGGTGGCATGTGAAACCCGCATGTGGAGCATTCGTTTGTGTAGGATGCTCTACCAGGTTCATTCCTAGAAAATGCACTCAAAGGGCACTAAGCATAGAGTGTGAAAACTGAGTTTCCTTGAGAGCTGCTTGGAAGCCTGATGGTGTGTGAAGTTAGTGAGCCAAATGGAGTTGTTCTCCCACAAGAACCACTCGGCTGATCCTTCTTCAATATGCCCTTCACCAACATGCAGTGTTTCCTGGATTGAATTATCTCTCACACCAATATTTGCGTCTAGAGCCTTTGCATTGAGGGCTATCTGAAAACTGCTGTGGCGCTGAAGTTGCCTGAGAATGTGGAGTTGGTGGCATGTGAAACCCGCATGTGGAGCATTCGTTTGTGTGGCATGCTCTACCAGGTTCATTTCAGTCCGAGGCACTCAAAGGGCACTAAGCATAGAGTGTGAAAACTGAGTTTCCTTGAGAGCTGCTTGGAAGCCTGATGGTGTGTGAAGTTAGTGAGCCAAATGGAGTTGTTCTCCCACAAGAACCACTCGGCTGATCCTTCTTCAATATGCCCTTCACCAACATGCAGTGTTTCCTTGATTGAATTAGCTCTCACACCAATATTTGCGTCTAGAGCCTTTGCATTGAGGGCTATCTGAAAACGGCTGTGGCGCTGAAGTTGCCTGAGAATGTGGAGTTGGTGGCATGTGAAACCCGTATGTGGAGCATTCGTTTGTGTGGGATGCTCACCAAGTTTCATTTCAGTCCTAGGGACTCAAAGGGCACTAAGCATAGAGTGTGAAAACTGAGTTTCCTTGAGAGCTGTTTGGAAGCCTGATGGTGTGTGAAGTTAGTGAGCCAAATGGAGTTGTTCTCCCACAAGAACCACTCGGCTGATCCTTCTTCAATATGCCCTTCACCAACATGCAGTGTTTCCTTGATTGAATTAGCTCTCACACCAATATTTGCGTATAGAGCCTTTGCATTGAGGGCTATCTGAAAACGGCTGTGACGCTGAGTTGCCTGTGAATGTGGAGTTGGTGGCATGTGAAACCTGCATGTGGAGCATTCGTTTGTGTGCGAACTCACCAAGCTTCATTTCAGTCCTAGGTACTCAACGGGCACTAAGCATAGAGTGTGAAACCTGAGTTTCCTTGAAAGCTGCTTGGAAGCCTGATGGTGTGTGAAGTTAGTGAGTCAAATGGAGTTGTTCTCCCACAAGAACCACTCGGTTGATCCTTCTACAATATGCCCTTCACCAACATGCAGTGTTTCCTTGATTGAATTAGCTCTCATACCAATATTTGCGTTTAGAGCCTTTGCATTGAGGGCTATCTGAAAACGGCTGTGGCGCTGAAGTTGCCTGTGAATGTGGAGTTGGTGGCATGTGAAACCCGCATGTGGAGCATTCGTTTGTGTGGGATGCTCTACCAGGTTCATTTCAGTCCGAGGCACTCAAAGGGCACTAAGCATAGAGTGTGAAAACTGAGTTTCCTTGAGAGCTGCTTGGAAGCCTGATGGTGTGTGAAGTTAGTGAGACAAATGGAGTTGTTCTCCCTCAAGAACCACTCGGCTGATCCTTCTTCAATATGCCCTTCACCAACATGCAGTGTTTCCTTGATTGAATTAGCTCTCACACCAATATTTGCGTCTAGAGCCTTTGCATTGAGGGCTATCTGAAAACGGCTGTGGCGCTGAATTTTCCTGTGAATGTGGAGTTGGTGGCATGTGAAACCCGCATGTGGAGCATTCGTTTGTGTGGCATGCTCTACCAGGTTCATTCCTAGATAATGCACTCAAAAGGCACTAAGCATAGAGTGTGAAAACTGAGTTTCCTTGAGAGCTGCTTGGAAGCCTGATGGTGTGTGAAGTTAGTGAGCCAAATGGAGTTGTTCTCCCACAAGAACCACTCGGCTGATCCTTCTTCAATATGCCCTTCACCAACATGCAGTGTTTCCTTGATTGAATTAGCTCTCACACCAATATTTGCGTCTAGAGCCTTTGCATTGAGGGCTATCTGAAAACGGCTGTGGCGCTGAAGTTGCCTGAGAATGTGAAGTTGGTGGCATGTGAAACCCGCATGTGGAGCATTCGTTTGTGTGGGATGCTCTACCAGGTTCATTTCAGTCCTAGGCACTCAAAGGGCACTAAGCATAGAGTGTGAAAACTGAGTTTCCTTGAGAGCTGCTTGGAAGCCTGATGGTGTGTGAAGTTAGTGAGCCAAATGGAGTTGTTCTCCCACAAGAACCACTCGGCTGATCCTTCTTCAATATGCCCTTCACCAACATGCAGTGTTTCCTTGATTGAATTAGCTCTCACACTAATATTTGCGTCTAGAGCCTTTGCATTGAGGGCTATCTGAAAACGGCTGTGGCGCTGAAGTTTCCTGTGAATGTGGAGTTGGTGGCATGTGAAACCCGCATGTGGAGCATTCGTTTGTGTGCGATGCTCTACCAGGTTCATTCCAAGATAATGCACTCAAAAGGCACTAAGCATAGAGTGTGAAAACTGAGTTTCCTTGAGAGCTGCTTGGAAGCCTGATGGTGTGTGAAGTTAGTGAGCCAAATGGAGTTGTTCTCCCACAAGAACCACTCGGCTGATCCTTCTTCAATATGCCCTTCACCAACATGCAGTGTTTCCTTGATTGAATTAGCTCTCACACTAATATTTGCGTCTAGAGCCTTTGCATTGAGGGCTATCTGAAAACGGCTGTGGCGCTGATGTTTCCTGTGAATGTGGAGTTGGTGGCATGTGAAACCCGCATGTGGAGCATTCGTTTGTGTGGGATGCTCTACCAGGTTCATTCCTAGATAATGCACTCAAAGGGCACTAAGCATAGAGTGTGAAAACTGAGTTTCCTTGAGAGCTGCTTGGAAGCCTGATGGTGTGTGAAGTTAGTGAGCCAAATGGAGTTGTTCTCCCACAAGAACCACTCGGCTGATCCTTCTTCAATATGCCCTTCACCAACATGCAGTGTTTCCTTGATTGAATTAGCTCTCACACTAATATTTGCGTCTAGAGCCTTTGCATTGAGTGCTATCTGAAAACGGATGTGGAGCTGAAGTTGCCTGAGAATGTGGAGTTGGTGGCATGTGAAACCCGCATGTGGAGCATTCGTTTGTGTGGGATGCTCTACCAGGTTCATTCCTAGATAATGCACTCAAAGGGCACTAAGCATAGAGTGTGAAAACTGAGTTTCCTTGAGAGCTGCTTGGAAGCCTGATGGTGTGTGAAGTTAGTGAGCCAAATGGAGTTGTTCTCCCACAAGAACCACTCGGCTGATCCTTCTTCAATATGCCCTTCACCAACATTCAGTGTTTCCTTGATTGAATTATCTCTCACACCAATATTTGCGTCTAGAGCCTTTGCATTGAGGGCTATCTGAAAACGGCTGTGGCGCTGAAGTTTCCTGTGAATGTGGAGTTGGTGGCATGTGAAACCCGCATGTGGAGCATTCGTTTGTGTGGCATGCTCTACCAGGTTCATTCCTAGATAATGCACTCAAAAGGCACTAAGCATAGAGTGTGAAAACTGACTTTCCTTGAGAGCTGCTTGGAAGCCTGATGGTGTGTGAAGTTAGTGAGCCAAATGGAGTTGTTCTCCCACAAGAACCACTCGGCTGATCCTTCTTCAATATGCCCTTCACCAACATGCAGTGTTTCCTTGATTGAATTAGCTCTCACACCAATATTTGCGTCTAGAGCCTTTGCATTGAGGGCTATCTGAAAACGGCTGTGGCGCTGAAGTTGCCTGAGAATGTGGAGTTGGTGGCATGTGAAACCCGCATGTGGAGCATTCGTTTGTGTGGGATGCTCTACCAGGTTCATTTCAGTCCGAGGCACTCAAAGGGCACTAAGCATAGAGTGTGAAAACTGAGTTTCCTTGAGAGCTGCTTGGAAGCCTGTTGGTGTGTGAAGTTAGTGAGCCAAATGGAGTTGTTCTCCCACAAGAACCACTCGGCTGATCCTTCTTCAATATGCCCTTCACCAACATGCAGTGTTTCCTTGATTGAATTAGCTCTCACACTAATATTTGCGTCTAGAGCCTTTGCATTGAGGGCTATCTGAAAACGGCTGTGGCGCTGAAGTTGCCTGTGAATGTGGAGTTGGTGGCATGTGAAACCCGCATGTGGAGCATTCGTTTTTGTGGGATGCTCTACCAGGTTCATTCCTAGATAATGCACTCAAAGGGCACTAAGCATAGAGTGTGAAAACTGAGTTTCCTTGAGAGCTGCTTGGAAGCCTGATGGTGTGTGAAGTTAGTGAGCCAAATGGAGTTGTTCTCCCACAAGAACCACTCGGCTGATCCTTCTTCAATATGCCCTTCACCAACATGCAGTGTTTCCTTGATTGAATTAGCTCTCACACCAATATTTGCGTCTAGAGCCTTTGCATTGAGGGCTATCTGAAAACGGCTGTGACGCTGAGTTGCCTGTGAATGTGGAGTTGGTGGCATGTGAAACCTGCATGTGGAGCATTCGTTTGTGTGCGAACTCACCAAGCTTCATTTCAGTCCTAGGTACTCAACGGGCACTAAGCATAGAGTGTGAAAACTGAGTTTCCTTGAAAGCTGCTTGGAAGCCTGATGGTGTGTGAAGTTAGTGAGTCAAATGGAGTTGTTCTCCCACAAGAACCACTCGGTTGATCCTTCTACAATATGCCCTTCACCAACATGCAGTGTTTCCTTGATTGAATTAGCTCTCATACCAATATTTGCGTTTAGAGCCTTTGCATTGAGGGCTATCTGAAAACGGCTGTGGCGCTGAAGTTGCCTGTCAATGTGGAGTTGGTGGCATGTGAAACCCGCATGTGGAGCATTCGTTTGTGTGGCATGCTCTACCAGGTTCATTCCTAGATAATGCACTCAAAGGGCACTAAGCATAGAGTGTGAAAACTGAGTTTCCTTGAGAGCTGCTTGGAAGCCTGATGGTGTGTGAAGTTAGTGAGCCAAATGGAGTTGTTCTCCCACAAGAACCACTCGGCTGATCCTTCTTCAATATGCCCTTCACCAACATGCAGTGTTTCCTTGATTGAATTATCTCTCACACCAATATTTGCGTCTAGAGCCTTTGCATTGAGGGCTATCTGAAAACGGCTGTGGCGCTGAAGTTGCCTGTGAATGTGGAGTTGGTGGCATGTGAAACCCGCATGTGGAGCATTCGTTTGTGTGGCATGCTCTACCAGGTTCATTCCTAGATAATGCACTGAAAAGGCACTAAGCATAGAGTGTGAAAATTGAGTTTCCTTGAGAGCTGCTTGGAACCCTGATGGTGTGTGAAGTTAGTGAGCCAAATGGAGTTGTTCTCCCACAAGAACCACTCGGCTGATCCTTCTTCAATATGCCCTTCACCAACATGCAGTGTTTCCTTGATTGAATTAGCTCTCACACCAATATTTGCGTCTAGAGCCTTTGCATTGAGGGCTATCTGAAAACGGCTGTGGCGCTGAAGTTGCCTGTGAATGTGGAGTTGGTGGCATGTGAAACCCGCATGTGGAGCATTCGTTTGTGTGGGATGCTCTACCAGGTTCATTTCAGTCCGAGGCACTCAAAGGGCACTAAGCATAGAGTGTGAAAACTGAGTTTCCTTGAGAGCTGCTTGGAAGCCTGATGGTGTGTGAAGTTAGTGAGCCAAATGGAGTTGTTCTCCCACAAGAACCACTCGGCTGATCCTTCTTCAATATGCCCTTCACCAACATGCAGTGTTTCCTTGATTGAATTAGCTCTCACACTAATATTTGCGTCTAGAGCCTTTGCATTGAGGGCTATCTGAAAACGGCTGTGGCGCTGAAGTTGCCTGTGAATGTGGAGTTGGTGGCATGTGAAACCCACATGTGGAGCATTCGTTTGTGTGGGATGCTCTACCAGGTTCATTCCTAGATAATGCACTCAAAGGGCACTAAGCATAGAGTGTGAAAACTGAGTTTTCTTGAGAGCTGCTTGGAAGCCTGATGGTGTGTGAAGTTAGTGAGCCAAATGGAGTTGTTCTCCCACAAGAACCACTCGGCTGATCCTTCTTCAATATGCCCTTCACCAACATGCAGTGTTTCCTTGATTGAATTAGCTCTCACACTAATATTTGCGTCTAGAGCCTTTGCATTGAGTGCTATCTGAAAACGGCTGTGGAGCTGAAGTTGCCTGAGAATGTGGAGTTGGTGGCATGTGAAACCCGCATGTGGAGCATTCGTTTGTGTGGGATGCTCACCAAGCTTCATTTCAGTCCTAGGCACTCAAATGGCACTAAGCATAGAGTGTGAAAACTGAGTTTCCTTGAGAGCTGCTTGGAAGCCTGATGGTGTGTGAAGTTAGTGAGCCAAATGGAGTTGTTCTCCCACAAGAACCACTCGGCTGATCCTTCTTCAATATGCCCTTCACCAACATGCAGTGTTTCCTTGATTGAATTAGCTCTCACACCAATATTTGCGTCTAGAGCCTTTGCATTGAAAGCTATCTGAAAACGGCTGTGGCGCTGAAGTTGCCTGAGAATGTGGAGTTGGTGGCATGTGAAACCCGCATGTGGAGCATTCGTTTGTGTGGGATGCTCTACCAGGTTCATTTCAGTCCGAGGCTCTCAAATGGCACTAAGCATAGAGTGTGAAAACTGAGTTTCCTTGAGAGCTGCTTGGAAGCCTGATGGTGTGTGAAGTTAGTGAGCCAAATGGAGTTGTTCTCCCACAAGAACCACTCGGCTGATCCTTCTTCAATATGCCCTTCACCAACATGCAGTGTTTCCTTGATTGAATTAGCTCTCACACCAATATTTGCGTCTAGAGCCTTTGCATTGAGGGCTATCTGAAAACGGCTGTGACGCTGAGTTGCCTGTGAATGTGGAGTTGGTGGCATGTGAAACCCGCATGTGGAGCATTCGTTTGTGTGCGAACTCACCAAGCTTCATTTCAGTCCTAGGTACTCAACGGGCACTAAGCATAGAGTGTGAAAACTGAGTTTCCTTGAGAGCTGCTTGGAAGCCTGATGGTGTGTGAAGTTAGTGAGCCAAATGGAATTGTTCTCCCACAAGAACCACTCGGCTGATCCTTCTTCAATATGCCCTTCACCAACATGCAGTGTTTCCTTGATTGAATTAGCTCTCACACCAATATTTGCGTCTAGAGCCTTTGCATTGAGGGCTATCTGAAATCGGCTGTGGCGCTGAAGTTGCCTGTGAATGTGGAGTTGGTGACATGTGAAACCCGCATGTGGAGCATTCGTTTGTGTGGGATGCTCACCAAGCTTCATTTCAGTCCTAGGCACTCAAAGGGCACTAAGCATAGAGTGTGAAAACTGAGTTTCCTTGAGAGCTGCTTGGAAGCCTGATGGTGTGTGAAGTTAGTGAGCCAAATGGAGTTGTTCTCCCACAAGAACCACTCGGCTGATCCTTCTTCAATATGCCCTTCACCAACATGCAGTGTTTCCTTGATTGAATTATCTCTCACACCAATATTTGCGTCTAGAGCCTTTGCATTGAGGGCTATCTGAAAACGGCTGTGGCGCTGAAGTTTCCTGTGAATGTGAAGTTGGTGGCATGTGAAACCCGCATGTGGAGCATTCGTTTGTGTGGCATGCTCTACCAGGTTCATTCCTAGATAATGCACTCAAAAGGCACTAAGCATAGAGTGTGAAAACTGAGTTTCCTTGAGAGCTGCTTGGAAGCCTGATGGTGTGTGAAGTTAGTGAGCCAAATGGAGTTGTTCTCCCACAAGAACCACTCGGCTGATCCTTCTTCAATATGCCCTTCACCAACATGCAGTGTTTCCTTGATTGAATTAGCTCTCACACCAATATTTACGTCTAGAGCCTTTGCATTGAGGGCTATCTGAAAACGGCTGTGGCGCTGAAGTTGCCTGAGAATGTGGAGTTGGTGGCATGTGAAACCCGCATGTGGAGCATTCGTTTGTGTGGGATGCTCTACCAGGTTCATTTCAGTCCGAGGCACTCAAAGGGCACTAAGCATAGAGTGTGAAAACTGAGTTTCCTTGAGAGCTGCTTGGAAGCCTGATGGTGTGTGAAGTTAGTGAGCCAAATGGAGTTGTTCTCCCACAAGAACCACTCGGCTGATCCTTCTTCAATATGCCCTTCACCAACATGCAGTGTTTCCTTGATTGAATTAGCTCTCACACTAATATTTGCGTCTAGAGCCTTTGCATTGAGTGCTATCTGAAAACGGCTGTGGAGCTGAAGTTGCCTGAGAATGTGGAGTTGGTGGCATGTGAAACCCGCATGTGGAGCATTCGTTTGTGTGGGATGCTCACCAAGCTTCATTTCAGTCCTAGGCACTCAAATGGCACTAAGCATAGAGTGTGAAAACTGAGTTTCCTTGAGAGCTGCTTGGAAGCCTGATGGTGTGTGAAGTTAGTGAGCCAAATGGAGTTGTTCTCCCACAAGAACCACTCGGCTGATCCTTCTTCAATATGCCCTTCACCAACATGCAGTGTTTCCTTGATTGAATTATCTCTCACACCAATATTTGCGTCTAGAGCCTTTGCATTGAGGGCTATCTGAAAACGGCTGTGGCGCTGAAGTTTCCTGTGAATGTGGAGTTGGTGGCATGTGAAACCCGCATGTGGAGCATTCGTTTGTGTGGGATGCTCTACCAGGTTCATTCCTAGATAATGCACTCAAAAGGCACTAAGCATAGAGTGTGAAAACTGAGTTTCCTTGAGAGCTGCTTGGAAGCCTGATGGTGTGTGAAGTTAGTGAGCCAAATGGAGTTGTTCTCCCACAAGAACCACTCGGCTGATCCTTCTTCAATATGCCCTTCACCAACATGCAGTGTTTCCTTGATTGAATTAGCTCTCACACCAATATTTGCGTCTAGAGCCTTTGCATTGAGGGCTATCTGAAAACGGCTGTGCCGCTGAAGTTGCCTGAGAATGTGGAGTTGGTGGCATGTGAAACCCGCATGTGGAGCATTCGTTTGTGTGGGATGCTCTACCAGGTTCATTTCAGTCCGAGGCACTCAAAGGGCACTAAGCATAGAGTGTGAAAACTGAGTTTCCTTGAGAGCTGCTTGGAAGCCTGATGGTGTGTGAAGTTAGTGAGCCAAATGGAGTTGTTCTCCCACAAGAACCACTCGACTGATCCTTCTTCAATATGTCCTTCACCAACATGCAGTGTTTCCTTGATTGAATTAGCTCTCACACTAATATTTGCGTCTAGAGCCTTTGCATTGAGTGCTATCTGAAAACGGCTGTGGAGCTGAAGTTGCCTGAGAATGTGGAGTTGGTGGCATGTGAAACCCGCATGTGGAGCATTCGTTTGTGTGGGATGCTCACCAAGCTTCATTTCAGTCCTAGGCACTCAAATGGCACTAAGCATAGAGTGTGAAAACTGAGTTTCCTTGAGAGCTGCTTGGAAGCCTGATGGTGTGTGAAGTTAGTGAGCCAAATGGAGTTGTTCTCCCACAAGAACCACTCGGCTGATCCTTCTTCAATATGCCCTTCACCAACATGCAGTGTTTCCTTGATTGAATTAGCTCTCACACCAATATTTGCGTCTAGAGCCTTTGCATTGAAAGCTATCTGAAAACGGCTGTGGCGCTGAAGTTGCCTGAGAATGTGGAGTTGGTGGCATGTGAAACCCGCATGTGGAGCATTCGTTTGTGTGGGATGCTCTACCAGGTTCATTTCAGTCCGAGGCTCTCAAATGGCACTAAGCATAGAGTGTGAAAACTGAGTTTCCTTGAGAGCTGCTTGGAAGCCTGATGGTGTGTGAAGTTAGTGAGCCAAATGGAGTTGTTCTCCCACAAGAACCACTCGGCTGATCCTTCTTCAATATGCCCTTCACCAACATGCAGTGTTTCCTTGATTGAATTAGCTCTCACACCAATATTTGCGTCTAGAGCCTTTGCATTGAGGGCTATCTGAAAACGGCTGTGACGCTGAGTTGCCTGTGAATGTGGAGTTGGTGGCATGTGAAACCCGCATGTGGAGCATTCGTTTGTGTGCGAACTCACCAAGCTTCATTTCAGTCCTAGGTACTCAACGGGCACTAAGCATAGAGTGTGAAAACTGAGTTTCCTTGAGAGCTGCTTGGAAGCCTGATGGTGTGTGAAGTTAGTGAGCCAAATGGAATTGTTCTCCCACAAGAACCACTCGGCTGATCCTTCTTCAATATGCCCTTCACCAACATGCAGTGTTTCCTTGATTGAATTAGCTCTCACACCAATATTTGCGTCTAGAGCCTTTGCATTGAGGGCTATCTGAAATCGGCTGTGGCGCTGAAGTTGCCTGTGAATGTGGAGTTGGTGACATGTGAAACCCGCATGTGGAGCATTCGTTTGTGTGGGATGCTCACCAAGCTTCATTTCAGTCCTAGGCACTCAAAGGGCACTAAGCATAGAGTGTGAAAACTGAGTTTCCTTGAGAGCTGCTTGGAAGCCTGATGGTGTGTGAAGTTAGTGAGCCAAATGGAGTTGTTCTCCCACAAGAACCACTCGGCTGATCCTTCTTCAATATGCCCTTCACCAACATGCAGTGTTTCCTTGATTGAATTATCTCTCACACCAATATTTGCGTCTAGAGCCTTTGCATTGAGGGCTATCTGAAAACGGCTGTGGCGCTGAAGTTTCCTGTGAATGTGAAGTTGGTGGCATGTGAAACCCGCATGTGGAGCATTCGTTTGTGTGGCATGCTCTACCAGGTTCATTCCTAGATAATGCACTCAAAAGGCACTAAGCATAGAGTGTGAAAACTGAGTTTCCTTGAGAGCTGCTTGGAAGCCTGATGGTGTGTGAAGTTAGTGAGCCAAATGGAGTTGTTCTCCCACAAGAACCACTCGGCTGATCCTTCTTCAATATGCCCTTCACCAACATGCAGTGTTTCCTTGATTGAATTAGCTCTCACACCAATATTTGCGTCTAGAGCCTTTGCATTGAGGGCTATCTGAAAACGGCTGTGGCGCTGAAGTTGCCTGAGAATGTGGAGTTGGTGGCATGTGAAACCCGCATGTGGAGCATTCGTTTGTGTGGGATGCTCTACCAGGTTCATTTCAGTCCGAGGCACTCAAAGGACACTAAGCATAGAGTGTGAAAACTGAGTTTCCTTGAGAGCTGCTTGGAAGCCTGATGGTGTGTGAAGTTAGTGAGCCAAATGGAGTTGTTCTCCCACAAGAACCACTCGGCTGATCCTTCTTCAATATGCCCTTCACCAACATGCAGTGTTTCCTTGATTGAATTAGCTCTCACACTAATATTTGCGTCTAGAGCCTTTGCATTGAGTGCTATCTGAAAACGGCTGTGGAGCTGAAGTTGCCTGAGAATGTGGAGTTGGTGGCATGTGAAACCCGCATGTGGAGCATTCGTTTGTGTGGGATGCTCACCAAGCTTCATTTCAGTCCTAGGCACTCAAATGGCACTAAGCATAGAGTGTGAAAACTGAGTTTCCTTGAGAGCTGCTTGGAAGCCTGATGGTGTGTGAAGTTAGTGAGCCAAATGGAGTTGTTCTCCCACAAGAACCACTCGGCTGATCCTTCTTCAATATGCCCTTCACCAACATGCAGTGTTTCCTTGATTGAATTATCTCTCACACCAATATTTGCGTCTAGAGCCTTTGCATTGAGGGCTATCTGAAAACGGCTGTGGCGCTGAAGTTTCCTGTGAATGTGGAGTTGGTGGCATGTGAAACCCGCATGTGGAGCATTCGTTTGTGTGGGATGCTCTACCAGGTTCATTCCTAGATAATGCACTCAAAAGGCACTAAGCATAGAGTGTGAAAACTGAGTTTCCTTGAGAGCTGCTTGGAAGCCTGATGGTGTGTGAAGTTAGTGAGCCAAATGGAGTTGTTCTCCCACAAGAACCACTCGGCTGATCCTTCTTCAATATGCCCTTCACCAACATGCAGTGTTTCCTTGATTGAATTAGCTCTCACACCAATATTTGCGTCTAGAGCCTTTGCATTGAGGGCTATCTGAAAACGGCTGTGCCGCTGAAGTTGCCTGAGAATGTGGAGTTGGTGGCATGTGAAACCCGCATGTGGAGCATTCGTTTGTGTGGGATGCTCTACCAGGTTCATTTCAGTCCGAGGCACTCAAAGGGCACTAAGCATATAGTGTGAAAACTGAGTTTCCTTGAGAGCTGCTTGGAAGCCTGATGGTGTGTGAAGTTAGTGAGCCAAATGGAGTTGTTCTCCCACAAGAACCACTCGGCTGATCCTTCTTCAATATGCCCTTCACCAACATGCAGTGTTTCCTTGATTGAATTAGCTCTCACACTAATATTTGCGTCTAGAGCCTTTGCATTGAGGGCTATCTGAAAACGGCTGTGGCGCTGAAGTTGCCTGTGAATGTGGAGTTGGTGGCATGTGAAACCCGCATGTGGAGCATTCGTTTGTGTGGGATGCTCTACCAGGTTCATTCCTAGATAATGCACTCAAAGGGCACTAAGCATAGAGTGTGAAAACTGAGTTTCCTTGAGAGCTGCTTGGAAGCCTGATGGTGTGTGAAGTTAGTGAGCCAAATGGAGTTGTTCTCCCACAAGAACCACTCGACTGATCCTTCTTCAATATGTCCTTCACCAACATGCAGTGTTTCCTTGATTGAATTAGCTCTCACACTAATATTTGCGTCTAGAGCCTTTGCATTGAGTGCTATCTGAAAACGGCTGTGGAGCTGAAGTTGCCTGAGAATGTGGAGTTGGTGGCATGTGAAACCCGCATGTGGAGCATTCGTTTGTGTGGGATGCTCACCAAGCTTCATTTCAGTCCTAGGCACTCAAATGGCACTAAGCATAGAGTGTGAAAACTGAGTTTCCTTGAGAGCTGCTTGTGATGGTGTGTGAAGTTAGTGAGCCAAATGGAGTTGTTCTCCACAAGAACCACTCGGCTGATCCTTCTTCAATATGCCCTTCACCAACATGCGTGTTTCCTTGATTGAATTAGCTCTCATACCAATATTTGCGTCTAGAGCCTTTGCATTGAGGGCTATCTGAAACGGCTGTGGAGCTGAAGTTGCCTGAGAATGTGGAGTTGGTGGCATGTGAAACCCGCATGTGGGAGCATTCGTTTGTGGGGATGCTCACGAAGCTTCATTCAGTCCTAGGCACTCAAATGGCACTAAGCATAGAGTGTGAAAACTGAGTTTCCTTGAGAGCTGCTTGGAAGCCTGATGGTGTGTGAAGTTAGTGAGCCAAATGGAGTTGTTCTCCCACAAGAACCACTCGGCTGATCCTTCTTCAAATATGCCCTTCACCAACATGCAGTGTTTCCTTGATTGAATTAGCTCTCACACCAATATTTGCGTCTAGAGCCTTTGCATTGAGGGCTATCTGAAAACACGGCTGTGGCGCTGAAGTTGCCTGTGTAATGTGGAGTTGGTGGCATGTGAAACCCGCATGTGGAGCATTCGTTTGTGTGGGATGCTCTACCAGGTTCATTCCTAGAAAATGCACTCAAAGGGCACTAAGCATAGAGTGTGTGAAAACTGAGTTTCCTTGAGAGCTGCTTGGAAGCCTGATGGTGTGTGAAGTTAGTGAGCCAAATGGAGTTGTTCTCCCACAAGAACCACTCGGCTGATCCTTCTTCAATATGCCCTTCACCAACATGCAGTGTTTCCTTGATTGAATTAGCTCTCACACCAATATTTGCGTCTAGAGCCTTTGCATTGAGGGCTATCTGAAAACGGCTGTGGCGCTGAAGTTGCCTGTGAATGTGGAGTTGGTGGCATGTGAAACCCGCATGTGGCAGCATTCGTTTGTGTGGCATGCTCTACCAGGTTCATTCCTAGATAATGCACTCAAAAGGCACTAAGCATAGAGTGTGTGAAAACTGAGTTTCCTTGAGAGCTGCTTGGAAGCCTGATGGTGTGTGAAGTTAGTGAGCCAAATGGAGTTGTTCTCCCACAAGAACCACTCGGCTGATCCTTCTTCAATATGCCCTTCACCAACATGCAGTGTTTCCTTGATTGAATTAGCTCTCACACCAATATTTGCGTCTAGAGCCTTTGCATTGAGGGCTATCTGAAACGGCTGTGGCGCTGAAGTTGCCTGAGAATGTGGAGGTTGGTGGCATGTGAAACCCGCATGTGGAGCATTCGATTGTGTGGGATGCTCTACCAGGTTCATTTCAGTCCGAGGCACTCAAAGGGCACTAAGCATAGAGTGTGAAAACTGAGTTTCCTTGAGAGCTGCTTGGAAGCCTGATGGTGTGTGAAGTTAGTGAGCCAAATGGAGTTGTTCTCCCACAAGAACCACTCGGCTGATCCTTCTTCAATATGCCCTTACACCAACATGCAGTGTTCCTTGATTGAATTATCTCTCACACCAATATTTGCGTCTAGAGCCTTTGCATTGAGGGCTATCTGAAAACGGCTGTGGCGCTGAAGTTTCCTGTGAATGTGGAGTTGGTGGCATGTGAAACCCGCATGTGGAGCATTCGTTTGTGTGGGATGCTCTACCAGGTTCATTCCTAGATAATGCACTCAAAAGGCACTAAGCATAGAGTGTGAAAACTGAGTTTCCTTGAGAGCTGCTTGGAAGCCTGATGGTGTGTGAAGTTAGTGAGCCAAATGGAGTTGTTCTCCCACAAGAACCACTCGGCTGATCCTTCTTCAATATGCCTTCACCAACATGCAGTGTTTCCTTGATTGAATTAGCTCTCACACCAATATTTGCGTCTAGAGCCTTTGCATTGAGGGCTATCTGAAAACGGCTGTGCCGCTGAAGTTGCCTGAGAATGTGGAGTTGGTGGCATGTGAAACCCGCATGTGGAGCATTCGTTTGTGTGGGATGCTCTACCAGGTTCATTTCAGTCCGAGGCACTCAAAGGGCACTAAGCATAGAGTGTGAAAACTGAGTTTCCTTGAGAGCTGCTTGGAAGCCTGATGGTGTGTGAAGTTAGTGAGCCAAATGGAGTTGTTCTCCCACAAGAACCACTCGGCTGATCCTTCTTCAATATGCCCTTCACCAACATGCAGTGTTTCCTTGATTGAATTAGCTCTCACACTAATATTTGCGTCTAGAGCCTTTGCATTGAGGGCTATCTGAAAACGGCTGTGGCGCTGAAGTTGCCTGTGAATGTGGAGTTGGTGGCATGTGAAACCCGCATGTGGAGCATTCGTTTGTGTGGGATGCTCTACCAGGTTCATTCCTAGATAATGCACTCAAAGGGCACTAAGCATAGAGTGTGAAAACTGAGTTTCCTTGAGAGCTGCTTGGAAGCCTGATGGTGTGTGAAGTTAGTGAGCCAAATGGAGTTGTTCTCCCACAAGAACCACTCGACTGATCCTTCTTCAATATGTCCTTCACCAACATGCAGTGTTTCCTTGATTGAATTAGCTCTCACACTAATATTTGCGTCTAGAGCCTTTGCATTGAGTGCTATCTGAAAACGGCTGTGGAGCTGAAGTTGCCTGAGAATGTGGAGTTGGTGGCATGTGAAACCCGCATGTGGAGCATTCGTTTGTGTGGGATGCTCACCAAGCTTCATTTCAGTCCTAGGCACTCAAAGGGCACTAAGCATAGAGTGTGAAAACTGAGTTTCCTTGAGAGCTGCTTGGAAGCCTGATGGTGTGTGAAGTTAGTGAGCCAAATGGAGTTGTTCTCCCACAAGAACCACTCGGCTGATCCTTCTTCAATATGCCCTTCACCAACATGCAGTGTTTCCTTGATTGAATTAGCTCTCATACCAATATTTGCGTCTAGAGCCTTTGCATTGAGGGCTATCTGAAACGGCTGTGGAGCTGAAGTTGCCTGAGAATGTGGAGTTGGTGGCATGTGAAACCCGCATGTGGAGCATTCGTTTGTGGGGGATGCTCACGAAGCTTCATTTCAGTCCTAGGCACTCAAATGGCACTAAGCATAGAGTGTGAAAATTGAGTTTCCTTGAGAGCTGCTTGGAAGCCTGATGGTGTGTGAAGTTAGTGAGCCAAATGGAGTTGTTCTCCCACAAGAACCACTCGGCTGATCCTTCTTCAATATGCCCTTCACCAACATGCAGTGTTTCCTTGATTGAATTAGCTCTCACACCAATATTTGCGTCTAGAGCCTTTGCATTGAGGGCTATCTGAAAACGGCTGTGGCGCTGAAGTTGCCTGTGAATGTGGAGTTGGTGGCATGTGAAACCCGCATGCGGAGCATTCGTTTGTGTGGGATGCTCTACCAGGTTCATTCCTAGAAAATGCACTCAAAGGGCACTAAGCATAGAGTGTGAAAACTGAGTTTCCTTGAGAGCTGCTTGGAAGCCTGATGGTGTGTGAAGTTAGTGAGCCAAATGGAGTTGTTCTCCCACAAGAACCACTCGGCTGATCCTTCTTCAATATGCCCTTCACCAACATGCAGTGTTTCCTTGATTGAATTAGCTCTCACACCAACATTTGCGTCTAGAGCCTTTGCATTGAGGGCTATCTGAAAACGGCTGTGGCGCTGAAGTTGCCTGTGAATGTGGAGTTGGTGGCATGTGAAACCCGCATGTGGAGCATTCGTTTGTGTGGCATGCTCTACCAGGTTCATTCCTAGATAATGCACTCAAAAGGCACTAAGCATAGAGTGTGAAAACTGAGTTTCCTTGAGAGCTGCTTGGAAGCCTGATGGTGTGTGAAGTTAGTGAGCCAAATGGAGTTGTTCTCCCACAAGAACCACTCGGCTGCTCCTTCTTCAATATGCCCTTCACCAACATGCAGTGTTTCCTTGATTGAATTAGCTCTCACACCAATATTTGCGTCTAGAGCCTTTGCATTGAGGGCTATCTGAAAACGGCTGTGGCGCTGAAGTTGCCTGAGAATGTGGAGTTGGTGGCATGTGAAACCCGCATGTGGAGCATTCGATTGTGTGGGATGCTCTACCAGGTTCATTTCAGTCCGAGGCACTCAAAGGGCACTAAGCATAGAGTGTGAAAACTGAGTTTCCTTGAGAGCTGCTTGGAAGCCTGATGGTGTGTGAAGTTAGTGAGCCAAATGGAGTTGTTCTCCCACAAGAACCACTCGGCTGATCCTTCTTCAATATGCCCTTCACCAACATGCAGTGTTTCCTTGATTGAATTAGCTCTCACACCAATATTTGCGTCTAGAGCCTTTGCATTGAGGGCTATCTGAAAACGGCTGTGGCGCTGAAGTTTCCTGTGAATGTGGAGTTGGTGGCATGTGAAACCCGCATGTGGAGCATTCGTTTGTGTGGGATGCTCTACCAGGTTCATTCCTAGATAATGCACTCAAAAGGCACTAAGCATAGAGTGTGAAAACTGAGTTTCCTTGAGAGCTGCTTGGAAGCCTGATGGTGTGTGAAGTTAGTGAGCCAAATGGAGTTGTTCTCCCACAAGAACCACTCGGCTGATCCTTCTTCAATATGCCCTTCACCAACATGCAGTGTTTCCTTGATTGAATTAGCTCTCACACCAATATTTGCGTCTAGAGCCTTTGCATTGAGGGCTATCTGAAAACGGCTGTGGCGCTGAAGTTTCCTGTGAATGTGGAGTTGGTGGCATGTGAAACCCGCATGTGGAGCATTCGTTTGTGTGGGATGCTCTACCAGGTTCATTCCTAGATAATGCACTCAAAAGGCACTAAGCATAGAGTGTGAAAACTGAGTTTCCTTGAGAGCTGCTTGGAAGCCTGATGGTGTGTGAAGTTAGTGAGCCAAATGGAGTTGTTCTCCCACAAGAACCACTCGGCTGATCCTTCTTCAATATGCCCTTCACCAACATGCAGTGTTTCCTTGATTGAATTAGCTCTCACACCAATATTTGCGTCTAGAGCCTTTGCATTGAGGGCTATCTGAAAACGGCTGTGGCGCTGAAGTTGCCTGAGAATGTGGAGTTGGTGGCATGTGAAACCCGCATGTGGAGCATTCGTTTGTGTGGGATGCTCTACCAGGTTCATTTCAGTCCGAGGCACTCAAAGGGCACTAAGCATAGAGTGTGAAAACTGAGTTTCCTTGAGAGCTGCTTGGAAGCCTGATGGTGTGTGAAGTTAGTGAGCCAAATGGAGTTGTTCTCCCACAAGAACCACTCGGCTGATCCTTCTTCAATATGCCCTTCACCAACATGCAGTGTTTCCTTGATTGAATTAGCTCTCACACTAATATTTGCGTCTAGAGCCTTTGCATTGAGGGCTATCTGAAAACGGCTGTGGCGCTGAAGTTGCCTGTGAATGTGGAGTTGGTGGCATGTGAAACCCGCATGTGGAGCATTCGTTTGTGTGGGATGCTCTACCAGGTTCATTCCTAGATAATGCACTCAAAGGGCACTAAGCATAGAGTGTGAAAACTGAGTTTCCTTGAGAGCTGCTTGGAAGCCTGATGGTGTGTGAAGTTAGTGAGCCAAATGGAGTTGTTCTCCCACAAGAACCACTCGGCTGATCCTTCTTCAATATGCCCTTCACCAACATGCAGTGTTTCCTTGATTGAATTAGCTCTCATACCAATATTTGCGTCTAGAGCCTTTGCATTGAGGGCTATCTGAAACGGCTGTGGAGCTGAAGTTGCCTGAGAATGTGGAGTTGGTGGCATGTGAAACCCGCATGTGGAGCATTCGTTTGTGTGGGATGCTCACCAAGCTTCATTTCAGTCCTAGGCACTCAAATGGCACTAAGCATAGAGTGTGAAAACTGAGTTTCCTTGAGAGCTGCTTGGAAGCCTGATGGTGTGTGAAGTTAGTGAGCCAAATGGAGTTGTTCTCCCACAAGAACCACTCGGCTGATCCTTCTTCAATATGCCCTTCACCAACATGCAGTGTTTCCTTGATTGAATTAGCTCTCACACCAATATTTGCGTCTAGAGCCTTTGCATTGAGGGCTATCTGAAAACGGCTGTGCCACTGAAGTTGCCTGAGAATGTGGAGTTGGTGGCATGTGAAACCCGCATGTGGAGCATTCGTTTGTGTGGGATGCTCTATCAGGTTCATTCCTAGATAATGCACTCAAAGGGCACTAAGCATAGAGTGTGAAAACTGAGTTTCCTTGAGAGCTGCTTGGAAGCCTGATGGTGTGTGAAGTTAGTGAGCCAAATGGAGTTGTTCTCCCACAAGAACCACTCGGCTGATCCTTCTTCAATATGCCCTTCACCAACATGCAGTGTTTCCTTGATTGAATTATCTCTCACACCAATATTTGCGTCTAGAGCCTTTGCATTGAGGGATATCTGAAAACGGCTGTGGCGCTGAAGTTTCCTGTGAATGTGGAGTTGGTGGCATGTGAAACCCGCATGTGGAGCATTCGTTTGTGTGGCATGCTCTACCAGGTTCATTCCTAGATAATGCACTCAAAAGGCACTAAGCATAGAGTGTGAAAACTGAGTTTCCTTGAGAGCTGCTTGGAAGCCTGATGGTGTGTGAAGTTAGTGAGCCAAATGGAGTTGTTCTCCCACAAGAACCACTCGGCTGATCCTTCTTCAATATGCCCTTCACCAACATGCAGTGTTTCCTTGATTGAATTAGCTCTCACACCAATATTTGCGTCTAGAGCCTTTGCATTGAGGGCTATCTGAAAACGGCTGTGGCGCTGAAGTTGCCTGAGAATGTGGAGTTGGTGGCATGTGAAACCCGCATGTGGAGCATTCGTTTGTGTGGGATGCTCTACCAGGTTCATTTCAGTCCGAGGCACTCAAAGGGCACTAAGCATAGAGTGTGAAAACTGAGTTTCCTTGAGAGCTGCTTGGAAGCCTGATGGTGTGTGAAGTTAGTGAGCCAAATGGAGTTGTTCTCCCACAAGAACCACTCGGCTGATCCTTCTTCAATATGCCCTTCACCAACATGCAGTGTTTCCTTGATTGAATTAGCTCTCACACTAATATTTGCGTCTAGAGCCTTTGCATTGAGGGCTATCTGAAAACGGCTGTGGCGCTGAAGTTGCCTGTGAATGTGGAGTTGGTGGCATGTGAAACCCGCATGTGGAGCATTCGTTTGTGTGGGATGCTCTACCAGGTTCATTCCTAGATAATGCACTGAAAGGGCACTAAGCATAGAGTGTGAAAACTGAGTTTCCTTGAGAGCTGCTTGGAAGCCTGATGGTGTGTGAAGTTAGTGAGCCAAATGGAGTTGTTCTCCCACAAGAACCACTCGGCTGATCCTTCTTCAATATGCCCTTCACCAACATGCAGTGTTTCCTTGATTGAATTAGCTCTCACACTGATATTTGCGTCTAGAGCCTTTGCATTGAGTGCTATCTGAAAACGGCTGTGGAGCTGAAGTTGCCTGAGAATGTGGAGTTGGTGGCATGTGAAACCCGCATGTGGAGCATTCGTTTTTGTGGGATGCTGAGCAAGCTTCATTTCAGTCCTAGGCACTCAAATGGCACTAAGCATAGAGTGTGAAAACTGAGTTTCCTTGAGAGCTGCTTGGAAGCCTGATGGTGTGTGAAGTTAGTGAGCCAAATGGAGTTGTTCTCCCACAAGAACCACTCGGCTGATCCTTCTTCAATATGCCCTTCACCAACATGCAGTGTTTCCTTGATTGAATTAGCTCTCACACCAATATTTGCGTCTAGAGCCTTTGCATTGAGGGCTATCTGAAAACGGCTGTGGCGCTGAAGTTGCCTGTGAATGTGGAGTTGGTGGCATGTGAAACCCGCATGTGGAGCATTCGTTTGTGTGGCATGCTCTACCAGGTTCATTCCTAGATAATGCACTCAAAGGGCACTAAGCATAGAGTGTGAAAACTGAGTTTCCTTGAGAGCTGCTTGGAAGCCTGATGGTGTGTGAAGTTAGTGAGCCAAATGGAGTTGTTCTCCCACAAGGACCACTCGGTTGATCCTTCTTCAATATGCCCTTCACCAACATGCAGTGTTTCCTTGATTGAATTAGCTCTCACACCAATATTTGCGTCTAGAGCCTTTGCATTGAGGGCTATCTGAAAACGGCTGTGGCGCTGAAGTTGCCTGAGAATGTGGAGTTGGTGGCATGTGAAACCCGCATGTGGAGCATTCGATTGTGTGGGATGCTCTACCAGGTTCATTTCAGTCCGAGGCACTCAAAGGGCACTAAGCATAGAGTGTGAAAACTGAGTTTCCTTGAGAGCTGCTTGGAAGCCTGATGGTGTGTGAAGTTAGTGAGCCAAATGGAGTTGTTCTCCCACAAGAACCACTCGGCTGATCCTTCTTCAATATGCCCTTCACCAACATGCAGTGTTTCCTTGATTGAATTAGCTCTCACACCAATATTTGCGTCTAGAGCCTTTGCATTGAGGGCTATCTGAAAACGGCTGTGGCGCTGAAGTTTCCTGTGAATGTGGAGTTGGTGGCATGTGAAACCCGCATGTGGAGCATTCGTTTGTGTGGGATGCTCTACCAGGTTCATTCCTAGATAATGCACTCAAAAGGCACTAAGCATAGAGTGTGAAAACTGAGTTTCCTTGAGAGCTGCTTGGAAGCCTGATGGTGTGTGAAGTTAGTGAGCCAAATGGAGTTGTTCTCCCACAAGAACCACTCGGCTGATCCTTCTTCAATATGCCCTTCACCAACATGCAGTGTTTCCTTGATTGAATTAGCTCTCACACCAATATTTGCGTCTAGAGCCTTTGCATTGAGGGCTATCTGAAAACGGCTGTGGCGCTGAAGTTTCCTGTGAATGTGGAGTTGGTGGCATGTGAAACCCGCATGTGGAGCATTCGTTTGTGTGGGATGCTCTACCAGGTTCATTCCTAGATAATGCACTCAAAAGGCACTAAGCATAGAGTGTGAAAACTGAGTTTCCTTGAGAGCTGCTTGGAAGCCTGATGGTGTGTGAAGTTAGTGAGCCAAATGGAGTTGTTCTCCCACAAGAACCACTCGGCTGATCCTTCTTCAATATGCCCTTCACCAACATGCAGTGTTTCCTTGATTGAATTAGCTCTCACACCAATATTTGCGTCTAGAGCCTTTGCATTGAGGGCTATCTGAAAACGGCTGTGGCGCTGAAGTTGCCTGAGAATGTGGAGTTGGTGGCATGTGAAACCCGCATGTGGAGCATTCGTTTGTGTGGGATGCTCTACCAGGTTCATTTCAGTCCGAGGCACTCAAAGGGCACTAAGCATAGAGTGTGAAAACTGAGTTTCCTTGAGAGCTGCTTGGAAGCCTGATGGTGTGTGAAGTTAGTGAGCCAAATGGAGTTGTTCTCCCACAAGAACCACTCGGCTGATCCTTCTTCAATATGCCCTTCACCAACATGCAGTGTTTCCTTGATTGAATTAGCTCTCACACTAATATTTGCGTCTAGAGCCTTTGCATTGAGGGCTATCTGAAAACGGCTGTGGCGCTGAAGTTGCCTGTGAATGTGGAGTTGGTGGCATGTGAAACCCGCATGTGGAGCATTCGTTTGTGTGGGATGCTCTACCAGGTTCATTCCTAGATAATGCACTCAAAGGGCACTAAGCATAGAGTGTGAAAACTGAGTTTCCTTGAGAGCTGCTTGGAAGCCTGATGGTGTGTGAAGTTAGTGAGCCAAATGGAGTTGTTCTCCCACAAGAACCACTCGGCTGATCCTTCTTCAATATGCCCTTCACCAACATGCAGTGTTTCCTTGATTGAATTAGCTCTCATACCAATATTTGCGTCTAGAGCCTTTGCATTGAGGGCTATCTGAAACGGCTGTGGAGCTGAAGTTGCCTGAGAATGTGGAGTTGGTGGCATGTGAAACCCGCATGTGGAGCATTCGTTTGTGTGGGATGCTCACCAAGCTTCATTTCAGTCCTAGGCACTCAAATGGCACTAAGCATAGAGTGTGAAAACTGAGTTTCCTTGAGAGCTGCTTGGAAGCCTGATGGTGTGTGAAGTTAGTGAGCCAAATGGAGTTGTTCTCCCACAAGAACCACTCGGCTGATCCTTCTTCAATATGCCCTTCACCAACATGCAGTGTTTCCTTGATTGAATTAGCTCTCACACCAATATTTGCGTCTAGAGCCTTTGCATTGAGGGCTATCTGAAAACGGCTGTGCCACTGAAGTTGCCTGAGAATGTGGAGTTGGTGGCATGTGAAACCCGCATGTGGAGCATTCGTTTGTGTGGGATGCTCTATCAGGTTCATTCCTAGATAATGCACTCAAAGGGCACTAAGCATAGAGTGTGAAAACTGAGTTTCCTTGAGAGCTGCTTGGAAGCCTGATGGTGTGTGAAGTTAGTGAGCCAAATGGAGTTGTTCTCCCACAAGAACCACTCGGCTGATCCTTCTTCAATATGCCCTTCACCAACATGCAGTGTTTCCTTGATTGAATTATCTCTCACACCAATATTTGCGTCTAGAGCCTTTGCATTGAGGGATATCTGAAAACGGCTGTGGCGCTGAAGTTTCCTGTGAATGTGGAGTTGGTGGCATGTGAAACCCGCATGTGGAGCATTCGTTTGTGTGGCATGCTCTACCAGGTTCATTCCTAGATAATGCACTCAAAAGGCACTAAGCATAGAGTGTGAAAACTGAGTTTCCTTGAGAGCTGCTTGGAAGCCTGATGGTGTGTGAAGTTAGTGAGCCAAATGGAGTTGTTCTCCCACAAGAACCACTCGGCTGATCCTTCTTCAATATGCCCTTCACCAACATGCAGTGTTTCCTTGATTGAATTAGCTCTCACACCAATATTTGCGTCTAGAGCCTTTGCATTGAGGGCTATCTGAAAACGGCTGTGGCGCTGAAGTTGCCTGAGAATGTGGAGTTGGTGGCATGTGAAACCCGCATGTGGAGCATTCGTTTGTGTGGGATGCTCTACCAGGTTCATTTCAGTCCGAGGCACTCAAAGGGCACTAAGCATAGAGTGTGAAAACTGAGTTTCCTTGAGAGCTGCTTGGAAGCCTGATGGTGTGTGAAGTTAGTGAGCCAAATGGAGTTGTTCTCCCACAAGAACCACTCGGCTGATCCTTCTTCAATATGCCCTTCACCAACATGCAGTGTTTCCTTGATTGAATTAGCTCTCACACTAATATTTGCGTCTAGAGCCTTTGCATTGAGGGCTATCTGAAAACGGCTGTGGCGCTGAAGTTGCCTGTGAATGTGGAGTTGGTGGCATGTGAAACCCGCATGTGGAGCATTCGTTTGTGTGGGATGCTCTACCAGGTTCATTCCTAGATAATGCACTGAAAGGGCACTAAGCATAGAGTGTGAAAACTGAGTTTCCTTGAGAGCTGCTTGGAAGCCTGATGGTGTGTGAAGTTAGTGAGCCAAATGGAGTTGTTCTCCCACAAGAACCACTCGGCTGATCCTTCTTCAATATGCCCTTCACCAACATGCAGTGTTTCCTTGATTGAATTAGCTCTCACACTGATATTTGCGTCTAGAGCCTTTGCATTGAGTGCTATCTGAAAACGGCTGTGGAGCTGAAGTTGCCTGAGAATGTGGAGTTGGTGGCATGTGAAACCCGCATGTGGAGCATTCGTTTTTGTGGGATGCTGAGCAAGCTTCATTTCAGTCCTAGGCACTCAAATGGCACTAAGCATAGAGTGTGAAAACTGAGTTTCCTTGAGAGCTGCTTGGAAGCCTGATGGTGTGTGAAGTTAGTGAGCCAAATGGAGTTGTTCTCCCACAAGAACCACTCGGCTGATCCTTCTTCAATATGCCCTTCACCAACATGCAGTGTTTCCTTGATTGAATTAGCTCTCACACCAATATTTGCGTCTAGAGCCTTTGCATTGAGGGCTATCTGAAAACGGCTGTGGCGCTGAAGTTGCCTGTGAATGTGGAGTTGGTGGCATGTGAAACCCGCATGTGGAGCATTCGTTTGTGTGGCATGCTCTACCAGGTTCATTCCTAGATAATGCACTCAAAGGGCACTAAGCATAGAGTGTGAAAACTGAGTTTCCTTGAGAGCTGCTTGGAAGCCTGATGGTGTGTGAAGTTAGTGAGCCAAATGGAGTTGTTCTCCCACAAGAACCACTCGGCTGATCCTTCTTCAATATGCCCTTCACCAACATGCAGTGTTTCCTTGATTGAATTAGCTCTCATACCAATATTTGCGTCTAGAGCCTTTGCATTGAGGGCTATCTGAAATGGCTGTGGAGCTGAAGTTGCCTGAGAATGTGGAGTTGGTGGCATGTGAAACCCGCATGTGGAGCATTCGTTTGTGTGGGATGCTCACCAAGCTTCATTTCAGTCCTAGGCACTCAAATGGCACTAAGCATAGAGTGTGAAAACTGAGTTTCCTTGAGAGCTGCTTGGAAGCCTGATGGTGTGTGAAGTTAGTGAGCCAAATGGAGTTGTTCTCCCACAAGAACCACTCGGCTGATCCTTCTTCAATATGCCCTTCACCAACATGCAGTGTTTCCTTGATTGAATTAGCTCTCACACCAATATTTGCGTCTAGAGCCTTTGCATTGAGGGCTATCTGAAAACGGCTGTGGCGCTGAAGTTGCCTGAGAATGTGGAGTTGGTGGCATGTGAAACCCGCATGTGGAGCATTCGTTTGTGTGGGATGCTCTATCAGGTTCATTCCTAGATAATGCACTCAAAGGGCACTAAGCATAGAGTGTGAAAACTGAGTTTCCTTGAGAGCTGCTTGGAAGCCTGATGGTGTGTGAAGTTAGTGAGCTAAATGGAGTTGTTCTCCCACAAGAACCACTCGGCTGATCCTTCTTCAATATGCCCTTCACCAACATGCAGTGTTTCCTTGATTGAATTAGCTCTCACACCAATATTTGCGTCTAGAGCCTTTGCATTGAGGGCTATCTGAAAACGGCTGTGGCGCTGAAGTTGCCTGAGAATGTGGAGTTGGTGGCATGTGAAACCCGCATGTGGAGCATTCGTTTGTGTAGGATGCTCTACCAGGTTCATTCCTAGAAAATGCACTCAAAGGGCACTAAGCATAGAGTGTGAAAACTGAGTTTCCTTGAGAGCTGCTTGGAAGCCTGATGGTGTGTGAAGTTAGTGAGCCAAATGGAGTTGTTCTCCCACAAGAACCACTCGGCTGATCCTTCTTCAATATGCCCTTCACCAACATGCAGTGTTTCCTTGATTGAATTAGCTCTCACACCAATATTTGCGTCTAGAGCCTTTGCATTGAGGGCTATCTGAAAACTGCTGTGGCGCTGAAGTTGCCTGAGAATGTGGAGTTGGTGGCATGTGAAACCCGCATGTGGAGCATTCGTTTGTGTGGCATGCTCTACCAGGTTCATTTCAGTCAGAGGCACTCAAAGGGCACTAAGCATAGAGTGTGAAAACTGAGTTTCCTTGAGAGCTGCTTGGAAGCCTGATGGTGTGTGAAGTTAGTGAGCCAAATGGAGTTGTTCTCCCACAAGAACCACTCGGCTGATCCTTCTTCAATATGCCCTTCACCAACATGCAGTGTTTCCTTGATTGAATTAGCTCTCACACCAATATTTGCGTCTAGAGCCTTTGCATTGAGGGCTATCTGAAAACGGCTGTGGCGCTGAAGTTGCCTGTGAATGTGGAGTTGGTGGCATGTGAAACCCGCATGTGGAGCATTCGTTTGTGTGGGATGCTCTACCAGGTTCATTTCAGTCCTAGCCATACAAAGGGCACTAAGCATAGAGTGTGAAAACTGAGTTTCCTTGAGAGCTGCTTGGAAGCCTGATGGTGTGTGAAGTTAGTGAGCCAAATGGAGTTGTTCTCCCACAAGAACCACTCGGCTGATCCTTCTTCAATATGCCCTTCACCAACATGCAGTGTTTCCTTGATTGAATTAGCTCTCACACCAATATTTGCGTCTAGAGCCTTTGCATTGAGGGCTATCTGAAAACGGCTGTGGCGCTGAAGTTGCCTGTGAAAGTGGAGTTGGTGGCATGTGAAACCCGCATGTGGAGCATTCGTTTGTGTAGGATGCTCTACCAGGTTCATTCCTAGAAAATGCACTCAAAGGGCACTAAGCATAGAGTGTGAAAACTGAGTTTCCTTGAGAGCTGCTTGGAAGCCTGATGGTGTGTGAAGTTAGTGAGCCAAATGGAGTTGTTCTCCCACAAGAACCACTCGGCTGATCCTTCTTCAATATGCCCTTCACCAACATGCAGTGTTTCCTTGATTGATTTAGCTCTCACACCAATATTTGCGTCTAGAGCCTTTGCATTGAGGGCTATCTGAAAACGGCTGTGGCGCTGAAGTTGCCTGAGAATGTGGAGTTGGTGGCATGTGAAACCCGCATGTGGAGCATTCGTTTGTGTGCGATGCTCACGAAGTTTCATTTAAGTCCTAGGTACTCAAAGGGCACTAAGCATAGAGTGTGAAAACTGAGTTTCCTTGAGAGCTGTTTGGAAGCCTGATGGTGTGTGACGTTAGTGAGTAAAATGGAGTTGTTCTCTCACAAGAACCACTCGGCTGATCCTTCTTCAATATGCCCTTCACCAACATGCAGTGTTTCCTTGATTGAATTAGCTCTCACACCAATATTTGCGTCTAGAGCCTTTGCATTGAGGGCTATCTGAAAACGGCTGTGACGCTGAGTTGCCTGTGAATGTGGAGTTGGTGGCATGTGAAACCTGCTTGTGGAGCATTCGTTTGTGTGCGATGCTCAGCAAGCTTCATTTCAGTCCTAGGTATTCAACGGGCACTAAGCATAGAGTGTGAAAACTGAGTTTCCTTGAGAGCTGCTTGGAAGCCTGATGGTGTGTGAAGTTAGTGAGTCAAATGGAGTTGTTCTCCCACAAGAACCACTCGGTTGATCCTTCTACAATATGCCCTTCACCAACATGCAGTGTTTCCTTGATTGAATAAGCTCTCACACCAATATTTGCGTCTAGAGCCTTTGCATTGAGGGCTATCTGAAAACGGCTGTGGCGCTGAAGTTTCCTGTGAATGTGGAGTTGGTGGCATGTGAAAACCGCATGTGGAGCATTCGTTTGTGTGGCATGCTCTACCAGGTTCATTCCTAGATAATGCACTCAAAGGGCACTAAGCATAGAGTGTGAAAACTGAGTTTCCTTGAGAGCTGCTTGGAAGCCTGATGGTGTGTGAAGTTAGTGAGCCAAATGGAGTTGTTCTCCCACAAGAACCACTCGGCTGATCCTTCTTCAATATGCCCTTCACCAACATGCAGTGTTTCCTTGATTGAATTAGCTCTCACACCAATATTTGCGTCTAGAGCCTTTGCATTGAGGGCTATCTGAAAATGGCTGTGGCGCTGAAGTTGCCTGTGAATGTGGAGTTGGTGGCATGTGAAACCCGCATGTGGAGCATTCGTTTATGTGGGATGCTCTACCAGGTTCATTCCTAGATAATGCACTCAAAGGGCACTAAGCATAGAGTGTGAAAACTGAGTTTCCTTGAGAGCTGCTTGGAAGCCTGATGGTGTGTGAAGTTAGTGAGCCAAATGGAGTTGTTCTCCCACAAGAACCACTTGGCTGATCCTTCTTCAATATGCCCTTCACCAACATGCAGTGTTTCCTTGATTGAATTAGCTCTCATACAAATATTTGCGTCTAGAGCCTTTGCATTGAGGGCTATCTGAAAACGGCTGTGACGCTTAAGTTGCCTGTCAATGTGGAGTTGGTTTCATGTGAAACCCGCATGTGGAGCATTCGTTTGTGTGGGATGCTCTACCAGGTTCATTCCTAGATAATGCACTCAAAGGGCATTAAGTATAGAGTGTGAAAACTGAGTTTCCTTGAGAGCTGCTTGGAAGCCTGATGGTGTGTGAAGTTAGTGAGCCAAATGGAGTTGTTCTCCCACAAGAACCACTCGGCTGATCCTTCTTCAATATGCCCTTCACCAACATGCAGTGTTTCCTTGATTGAATTAGCTCTCACACCAATATTTGCGTCTAGAGCCTTTGCATTGAGGGCTATCTGAAAACGGCTGTGGCGCTGAAGTTGCCTGTGAATGTGGAGTTGGTGGCATGTGAAACCCGCATGTGGAGCATTCGTTTGTGTGGGATGCTCTACCAGGTTCATTTCAGTCCTAGCCATACAAAGGGCACTAAGCATAGAGTGTGAAAACTGAGTTTCCTTGAGAGCTGCTTGGAAGCCTGATGGTGTGTGAAGTTAGTGAGCCAAATGGAGTTGTTCTCCCACAAGAACCACTCGGCTGATCCTTCTTCAATATGCCCTTCACCAACATGCAGTGTTTCCTTGATTGAATTAGCTCTCACACCAATATTTGCGTCTAGAGCCTTTGCATTGAGGGCTATCTGAAAACGGCTGTGGCGCTGAAGTTGCCTGTGAAAGTGGAGTTGGTGGCATGTGAAACCGCATGTGGAGCATTCGTTTGTGTAGGATGCTCTACCAGGTTCATTCCTAGAAAATGCACTCAAAGGGCACTAAGCATAGAGTGTGAAAACTGAGTTTCCTTGAGAGCTGCTTGGAAGCCTGATGGTGTGTGAAGTTAGTGAGCCAAATGGAGTTGTTCTCCCACAAGAACCACTCGGCTGATCCTTCTTCAATATGCCCTTCACCAACATGCAGTGTTTCCTTGATTGATTTAGCTCTCACACCAATATTTGCGTCTAGAGCCTTTGCATTGAGGGCTATCTGAAAACGGCTGTGGCGCTGAAGTTGCCTGAGAATGTGGAGTTGGTGGCATGTGAAACCCGCATGTGGAGCATTCGTTTGTGTGCGATGCTCACGAAGTTTCATTTAAGTCCTAGGTACTCAAAGGGCACTAAGCATAGAGTGTGAAAACTGAGTTTCCTTGAGAGCTGTTTGGAAGCCTGATGGTGTGTGACGTTAGTGAGCCAAATGGAGTTATTCTCTCACAAGAACCACTCGGCTGATCCTTCTTCAATATGCCCTTCACCAACATGCAGTGTTTCCTTGATTGAATTAGCTCTCACACCAATATTTGCGTCTAGAGCCTTTGCATTGAGGGCTATCTGAAAACGGCTGTGACGCTGAGTTGCCTGTGAATGTGGAGTTGGTGGCATGTGAAACCTGCTTGTGGAGCATTCGTTTGTGTGCGATGCTCAGCAAGCTTCATTTCAGTCCTAGGTATTCAACGGGCACTAAGCATAGAGTGTGAAAACTGAGTTTCCTTGAGAGCTGCTTGGAAGCCTGATGGTGTGTGAAGTTAGTGAGTCAAATGGAGTTGTTCTCCCACAAGAACCACTCGGTTGATCCTTCTACAATATGCCCTTCACCAACATGCAGTGTTTCCTTGATTGAATAAGCTCTCACACCAATATTTGCGTCTAGAGCCTTTGCATTGAGGGCTATCTGAAAACGGCTGTGGCGCTGAAGTTTCCTGTGAATGTGGAGTTGGTGGCATGTGAAAACCGCATGTGGAGCATTCGTTTGTGTGGCATGCTCTACCAGGTTCATTCCTAGATAATGCACTCAAAGGGCACTAAGCATAGAGTGTGAAAACTGAGTTTCCTTGAGAGCTGCTTGGAAGCCTGATGGTGTGTGAAGTTAGTGAGCCAAATGGAGTTGTTCTCCCACAAGAACCACTCGGCTGATCCTTCTTCAATATGCCCTTCACCAACATGCAGTGTTTCCTTGATTGAATTAGCTCTCACACCAATATTTGCGTCTAGAGCCTTTGCATTGAGGGCTATCTGAAAATGGCTGTGGCGCTGAAGTTGCCTGTGAATGTGGAGTTGGTGGCATGTGAAACCCGCATGTGGAGCATTCGTTTATGTGGGATGCTCTACCAGGTTCATTCCTAGATAATGCACTCAAAGGGCACTAAGCATAGAGTGTGAAAACTGAGTTTCCTTGAGAGCTGCTTGAAAGCCTGATGGTGTGTGAAGTTAGTGAGCCAAATGGAGTTGTTCTCCCACAAGAACCACTTGGCTGATCCTTCTTCAATATGCCCTTCACCAACATGCAGTGTTTCCTTGATTGAATTAGCTCTCATACAAATATTTGCGTCTAGAGCCTTTGCATTGAGGGCTATCTGAAAACGGCTGTGACGCTTAAGTTGCCTATCAATGTGGAGTTGGTTTCATGTGAAACCCGCATGTGGAGCATTCGTTTGTGTGGGATGCTCTACCAGGTTCATTCCTAGATAATGCACTCAAAGGGCATTAAGTATAGAGTGTGAAAACTGAGTTTCCTTGAGAGCTGCTTGGAAGCCTGATGGTGTGTGAAGTTAGTGAGCCAAATGGAGTTGTTCTCCCACAAGAACCACTCGGCTGATCCTTCTTCAATATGCCCTTCACCAACATGCAGTGTTTCCTTGATTGAATTAGCTCTCACACCAATATTTGCGTCTATAGCCTTTGCATTGAGGGCTATCTGAAAACGGCTGTGGCGCTGAAGTTGCCTGTCAATGTGGAGTTGGTGGCATGTGAAACCCGCATGTGGAGCATTCGTTTGTGGGGGATGTTCTACCAGGTTCATTCCTAGATAATGCACTCAAAGGGCACTAAGCATAGAGTGTGAAAACTGAGTTTCCTTGAGAGCTGCTTGGAAGCCTGATGGTGTGTGAAGTTAGTGAGCCAAATGGAGTTGTTCTCCCACAAGAACCACTCGGCTGATCCTTCTTCAATATGCCCTTCACCAACATGCAGTGTTTCCTTGATTGAATTAGCTCTCACACCAATATTTGCGTCTAGAGCCTTTGCATTGAGGGCTATCTGAAAACGGCTGTGGCGCTGAAGTTTCCTGTGAATGTGGAGTTGGTGGCATGTGAAACCCGCATGTGAAGCATTCGTTTGTGTGGGATGCTCTACCAGGTTCATTTCAGTTGTAGGCACTCAAAGGACACTAAGCATAGAGTGTGAAAACTGAGTTTCCTTGAGAGCTGCTTGGAAGCCTGATGGTGTGTGAAGTGAGTGAGACAAATGGAGTTGTTCTCCCACAAGAACCACTCGGCTGATCCTTCTTCAATATGCCCTTCACCAACATGCAGTGTTTCCTTGATTGAATTAGCTCTCACACCAATATTTGCGTCTAGAGCCTTTGCATTGAGGGCTATCTGAAAACGGCTGTGGCGCTGAAGTTGCCTGTGAATGTGGAGTTGGTGGCATGTGAAACCCGCATGTGGAGCATTCGTTTGTGTGGGATGCTCTACCAGGTTCATTCCTAGATAATGCACTCAAAAGGCACTAAGCATAGAGTGTGAAAACTGAGTTTCCTTGAGAGCTGCTTGGAAGCCTGATGGTGTGTGAAGTTAGTGAGCCAAATGGAGTTGTTCTCCCACAAGAACCACTCGGCTGATCCTTCTTCAATATGCCCTTCACCAACATGCAGTGTTTCCTTGATTGAATTAGCTCTCACACCAATATTTGCGTCTAGAGCCTTTGCATTGAGGGCTATCTGAAAACGGCTGTGGCGCTTAAGTTGCCTGTCAATGTGGAGTTGGTGGCATGTGAAACCCGCATGTGGAGCATTCGTTTGTGGGGGATGTTCTACCAGGTTCATTCCTAGATAATGCACTCAAAGGGCACTAAGCATAGAGTGTGAAAACTGAGTTTCCTTGAGAGCTGCTTGGAAGCCTGATGGTGTGTGAAGTTAGTGAGCCAAATGGAGTTGTTCTCCCACAAGAACCACTCGGCTGATCCTTCTTCAATATGCCCTTCACCAACATGCAGTGTTTCCTTGATTGAATTAGCTCTCACACCAATATTTGCGTCTAGAGCCTTTGCATTGAGGGCTATCTGAAAACGGCTGTTGGCGCTGAAGTTGCCTGTGAATGTGGAGTTGGTGGCATGTGAAACCCGCATGTGAAGCATTCGTTTGTGTGGGATGCTCTACCAGGTTCATTTCAGTTGTAGGCACTCAAAGGACACTAAGCATAGAGTGTGAAAACTGAGTTTCCTTGAGAGCTGCTTGGAAGCCTGATGGTGTGTGAAGTGAGTGAGACAAATGGAGTTGTTCTCCCACAAGAACCACTCGGCTGATCCTTCTTCAATATGCCCTTCACCAACATGCAGTGTTTCCTTGATTGAATTAGCTCTCACACCAATATTTGCGTCTAGAGCCTTTGCATTGAGGGCTATCTGAAAACGGCTGTGGCGCTGAAGTTGCCTGTGAATGTGGAGTTGGTGGCATGTGAAACCCGCATGTGGAGCATTCGTTTGTGTGGGATGCTCTACCAGGTTCATTCCTAGATAATGCACTCAAAAGGCACTAAGCATAGAGTGTGAAAACTGAGTTTCCTTGAGAGCTGCTTGGAAGCCTGATGGTGTGTGAAGTTAGTGAGCCAAATGGAGTTGTTCTCCCACAAGAACCACTCGGCTGATCCTTCTTCAATATGCCCTTCACCAACATGCAGTGTTTCCTTGATTGAATTAGCTCTCACACCAATATTTGCGTCTAGAGCCTTTGCATTGAGGGCTATCTGAAAACGGCTGTGGCGCTGAAGTTGCCTGTGAATGTGGAGTTGGTGGCATGTGAAACCCGCATGTGGAGCATTCGTTTGTGTGGGATGCTCACCAAGCTTCATTTCAGTCCTACGTTCTCAAACGGCACTAAGCATAGAGTGTGAAAACTGAGTTTCCTTGAGAGCTGCTTGGAAGCCTGATGGTGTGTGAAGTTAGTGAGCCAAATGGAGTTGTTCTCCCACAAGAACCACTCGGCTGATCCTTCTTCAATATGCCCTTCACCAACATGCAGTGTTTCCTTGATTGAATTAGCTCTCACACCAATATTTGCGTCTAGAGCCTTTGCATTGAGGGCTATCTGAAAACGGCTGTGGCGCCGAAGTTGCCTGTGAATGTGGAGTTGGTGGCATGTGAAACCCGCATGTGGAGCATTCGTTTGTGTGGGATGCTCTACCAGGTTCATTCCTAGATAATTCACTCAAAGGGCACTAAGCATAGAGTGTGAAAACTGAGTTTCCTTGAGAGCTGCTTGGAAGCCTGATGGTGTGTGAAGTTAGTGAGCCAAATGAAGTTGTTCTCCCACAAGAACCACTCGGCTGATCCTTCTTCAATATGCCCTTCACCAACATGCAGTGTTTCCTTGATTGAATTAGCTCTCATACCAATATTTGCGTCTAGAGCCTTTGCATTGAGTGCTATCTGAAAACGGCTGTGGCGCTGAAGTTGCCTGAGAATGTGGAGTTGGTGGCATGTGAAACCCGCATGTGGAGCATTCGTTTTTGTGGGATGCTCAACAAGCATCATTTCAGTCCTTGGTACTCAACGGGCACTAAGCATAGAGTGTGAAAACTGAGTTTCCTTGAGAGCTGCTTGGAAGCCTGATGGTGTGTGAAGTTAGTGAGCCAAATGGAGTTGTTCTCCCACAAGAACCACTCGGCTGATCCTTCTTCAATATGCCCTTCACCAACATGCAGTGTTTCCTTGATTGAATTAGCTCTCACAGCAATATTTGCATCTAGAGCCTTTGCATTGAGGGCTGTCTGAAAACGGCTGTGGCGCTGAAGTTGCCTGTGAATGTGGAGTTAGTTTCATGTGAAACCTGCATGTGGAGCATTCGTTTGTGTGGGATGCTCTACCAGGTTCATTCCTAGATAATGCACTCAAAGGGCACTAAGCATAGAGTGTGAAAACTGAGTTTCCTTGAGAGCTGCTTGGAAGCCTGATGGTGTGTGAAGTTAGTGAGTTAAATGGAGTTGTTCTCCCACAAGAACCACTCGGCTGATCCTTCTTCAATATGCCCTTCACCAACATGCAGTGTTTCCTTGATTGAATTAGCTCTCATACCAATATTTGCGTCTAGAGCCTTTGCATTGAGGGCTATCTGAAAACGGCTGTGGCGCTGAAGTTGCCTGTGAATGTGGAGTTGGTGGCATGTGAAACCCGCATGTGAAGCATTCGTTTGTGTGGGATGCTCTACCAGGTTCCTTTCAGTCCGAGGCACTCAAAGGGCACTAAGCATAGAGTGTGAAAACTGAATTTCCTTGAGAGCTGCTTGGAAGCCTGATGGTGTGTGAAGTGAGTGAGACAAATGGAGTTGTTCTCCCACAAGAACCACTCGGCTGATCCTTCTTCAATATGCCCTTCACCAACATGCAGTGTTTCCTTGATTGAATTAGCTCTCACACCAATATTTGCTTCTAGAGCCTTTGCATTGAGGGCTATCTGAAAACGGCTGTGGCGCTGAAGTTGCCTGTGAATGTGGAGTTGGTGGCATGTGAAACCCGCATGTGGAGCATTCGTTTGTGTGGGATGCTCTACCAGGTTCATTCCTAGATAATGCACTCAAAGGGCACTAAGCATAGAGTGTGAAAACTGAGTTTCCTTGAGAGCTGCTTGGAAGCCTGATGGTGTGTGAAGTTAGTGAGCCAAATGGAGTTGTTCTCCCACAAGAACCACTCGGCTGATCCTTCTTCAATATGCCCTTCACCAACATGCAGTGTTTCCTTGATTGAATTAGCTCTCACCCCAATATTTGCGTCTAGAGCCTTTGCATTGAGTGCTATCTGAAAACGGCTGTGGCGCTGAAGTTGCCTGTGAATGTGGAGTTGGTGGCATGTGAAACCCGCATGTGGAGCATTCGTTTGTGTGGGATATTCTACCAGGTTCATTTCAGTCCGAGGCACTCAAAGGGCACTAAGCATAGAGTGTGAAAACTGAGTTTCCTTGAGAGCTGCTTGGAAGCCTGATGGTGTGTGAAGTTAGTGAGCCAAATGGAGTTGTTCTCCCACAAGAACCACTCGGCTGATCCTTCTTCAATATGCCCTTCACCAACATGCAGTGTTTCCTTGATTGAATTAGCTCTCACACTAATATTTGCGTCTAGAGCCTTTGCATTGAGGGCTATCTGAAAACGGCTGTGGCGCTGAAGTTGCCTGTGAATGTGGAGTTGGTGGCATGTGAAAACCGCATGTGGAGCATTCGTTTGTGTGGGATGCTCTACCAGGTTCATTCCTAGATAATGCACTCAAAGGGCACTAAGCATAGAGTGTGAAAACTGAGTTTCCTTGAGAGCTGCTTGGAAGCCTGATGGTGTGTGAAGTTAGTGAGCCAAATGGAGTTGTTCTCCCACAAGAACCACTCGGCTGATCCTTCTTCAATATGCCCTTCACCAACATGCAGTGTTTCCTTGATTGAATTAGCTCTCACACTAATATTTGCGTCTAGAGCCTTTGCATTGAGTGCTATCTGAAAACGGCTGTGGAGCTGAAGTTGCCTGAGAATGTGGAGTTGGTGGCATGTGAAACCCGCATGTGGAGCATTCGTTTGTGTGGGATGCTCACCAAGCTTCATTTCAGTCCTAGGCACTCAAATGGCACTAAGCATAGAGTGTGAAAACTGAGTTTCCTTGAGAGCTGCTTGGAAGCCTGATGGTGTGTGAAGTTAGTGAGCCAAATGGAGTTGTTCTCCCACAAGAACCACTCGGCTGATCCTTCTTCAATATGCCCTTCACCAACATGCAGTGTTTCCTTGATTGAATTAGCTCTCACACCAATATTTGCGTCTAGAGCCTTTGCATTGAGGGCTATCTGAAAACGGCTGTGGCGCTGAAGTTTCCTGTGAATGTGGAGTTGGTGGCATGTGAAACCCGCATGTGGAGCATTCGTTTGTGTGGGATGCTCTACCAGGTTCATTCCTAGATAATGCACTCAAAAGGCACTAAGCATAGAGTGTGAAAACTGAGTTTCCTTGAGAGCTGCTTGGAAGCCTGATGGTGTGTGAAGTTAGTGAGCCAAATGGAGTTGTTCTCCCACAAGAACCACTCGGCTGATCCTTCTTCAATATGCCCTTCACCAACATGCAGTGTTTCCTTGATTGAATTAGCTCTCACACCAATATTTGCGTCTAGAGCCTTTGCATTGAGGGCTATCTGAAAACGGCTGTGGCGCTGAAGTTGCCTGAGAATGTGGAGTTGGTGGCATGTGAAACCCGCATGTGGAGCATTCGTTTGTGTGGGATGCTCTACCAGGTTCATTTCAGTCCGAGGCACTCAAAGGGCACTAAGCATAGAGTGTGAAAACTGAGTTTCCTTGAGAGCTGCTTGGAAGCCTGATGGTGTGTGAAGTTAGTGAGCCAAATGGAGTTGTTCTCCCCACAAGAACCACTCGGCTGATCCTTCTTCAATATGCCCTTCACCAACATGCAGTGTTTCCTTGATTGAATTAGCTCTCACACTAATATTTGCGTCTAGAGCCTTTGCATTGAGGGCTATCTGAAAACGGCTGTGGCGCTGAAGTTGCCTGTGAATGTGGAGTTGGTGGCATGTGAAACCCGCATGTGGAGCATTCGTTTGTGTGGGATGCTCTACCAGGTTCATTCCTAGATAATGCACTCAAAGGGCACTAAACATAGAGTGTGAAAACTGAGTTTCCTTGAGAGCTGCTTGGAAGCCTGATGGTGTGTGAAGTTAGTGAGCCAAATGGAGTTGTTCTCCCACAAGAACCACTCGGCTGATCCTTCTTCAATATGCCCTTCACCAACATGCAGTGTTTCCTTGATTGAATTAGCTCTCACACTAATATTTGCGTCTAGAGCCTTTGCATTGAGTGCTATCTGAAAACGGCTGTGGAGCTGAAGTTGCCTGAGAATGTGGAGTTGGTGGCATGTGAAACCCGCATGTGGAGCATTCGTTTGTGTGGGATGCTCACCAAGCTTCATTTCAGTCCTAGGCACTCAAATGGCACTAAGCATAGAGTGTGAAAACTGAGTTTCCTTGAGAGCTGCCTGGAAGCCTGATGGTGTGTGAAGTTAGTGAGCCAAATGGAGTTGTTCTCCCACAAGAACCACTCGGCTGATCCTTCTTCAATATGCCCTTCACCAACATGCAGTGTTTCCTTGATTGAATTAGCTCTCACACCAATATTTGCGTCTAGAGCCTTTGCATTGAGGGCTATCTGAAAACGGCTGTGGCGCTGAAGTTGCCTGTGAATGTGGAGTTGGTGGCATGTGAAACCCGCATGTGGAGCATTCGTTTGTGTGTGATGCTCTACCAGGTTCATTCCTAGATAATGCACTCAAAGGGCACTAAGCATAGAGTGTGAAAACTGAGTTTCCTTGAGAGCTGCTTGGAAGCCTGATGGTGTGTGAAGTTAGTGAGCCAAATGGAGTTGTTCTCCCACAAGAACCACTCGGCTGATCCTTCTTCAATATGCCCTTCACCAACATGCAGTGTTTCCTTGATTGAATTAGCTCTCATACCAATATTTGCCTCTAGAGCCTTTGCATTGAGGGCTATCTGAAACGGCTGTGGAGCTTAAGTTGCCTGAGAATGTGGAGTTGGTGGCATGTGAAACCCGCATGTGGAGCATTCGTTTGTGTGGGATGCTCACCAAGCTTCATTTCAGTCCTAGGCACTCAAATGGCACTAAGCATAGAGTGTGAAAACTGAGTTTCCTTGAGAGCTGCTTGGAAGCCTGATGGTGTGTGAAGTTAGTGAGCCAAATGGAGTTGTTCTCCCACAAGAACCACTCGGCTGATCCTTCTTCAATATGCCCTTCACCAACATGCAGTGTTTCCTTGATTGAATTAGCTCTCACACCAATATTTGCGTCTAGAGCCTTTGCATTGAGGGCTATCTGAAAACGGCTGTGCCGCTGAAGTTGCCTGAGAATGTGGAGTTGGTGGCATGTGAAACCCGCATGTGGAGCATTCGTTTGTGTGGGATGCTCTATCAGGTTCATTCCTAGATAATGCACTCAAAGGGGCACTAAGCATAGAGTGTGAAAACTGAGTTTCCTTGAGAGCTGCTTGGAAGCCTGATGGTGTGTGAAGTTAGTGAGCCAAATGGAGTTGTTCTCCCACAAGAACCACTCGGCTGATCCTTCTTCAATATGCCCTTCACCAACATGCAGTGTTTCCTTGATTGAATTATCTCTCACACCAATATTTGCGTCTAGAGCCTTTGCATTGAGGGATATCTGAAAACGGCTGTGGCGCTGAAGTTTCCTGTGAATGTGGAGTTGGTGGCATGTGAAACCCGCATGTGGAGCATTCGTTTGTGTGGCATTCTCTACCAGGTTCATTCCTAGATAATGCACTCAAAAGGCACTAAGCATAGAGTGTGAAAACTGAGTTTCCTTGAGAGCTGCTTGGAAGCCTGATGGTGTGTGAAGTTAGTGAGCCAAATGGAGTTGTTCTCCCACAAGAACCACTCGGCTGATCCTTCTTCAATATGCCCTTCACCAACATGCAGTGTTTCCTTGATTGAATTAGCTCTCACACCAATATTTGCGTCTAGAGCCTTTGCATTGAGGGCTATCTGAAAACGGCTGTGCCGCTGAAGTTGCCTGAGAATGTGGAGTTGGTGGCATGTGAAACCCGCATGTGGAGCATTCGTTTGTGTGGGATGCTCTACCAGGTTCATTTCAGTCCGAGGCACTCAAAGGGCACTAAGCATAGAGTGTGAAAACTGAGTTTCCTTGAGAGCTGCTTGGAAGCCTGATGGTGTGTGAAGTTAGTGAGCCAAATGGAGTTGTTCTCCCACAAGAACCACTCGGCTGATCCTTCTTCAATATGCCCTTCACCAACATGCAGTGTTTCCTTGATTGAATTAGCTCTCACACTAATATTTGCGTCTAGAGCCTTTGCATTGAGGGCTATCTGAAAACGGCTGTGGCGCTGAAGTTGCCTGTGAATGTGGAGTTGGTGGCATGTGAAACCCGCATGTGGAGCATTCGTTTGTGTGTAATGCTCTACCAGGTTCATTCCTAGATAATGCACTCAAAGGGCACTAAGCATAGAGTGTGAAAACTGAGTTTCCTTGAGAGCTGCTTGGAAGCCTGATGGTGTGTGAAGTTAGTGAGCCAAATGGAGTTGTTCTCCCACAAGAACCACTCGGCTGATCCTTCTTCAATATGCCCTTCACCAACATGCAGTGTTTCCTTGATTGAATTAGCTCTCATACCAATATTTGCGTCTAGAGCCTTTGCATTGAGGGCTATCTGAAATGGCTGTGGAGCTGAAGTTGCCTGAGAATGTGGAGTTGGTGGCATGTGAAACCCGCATGTGGAGCATTCGTTTGTGTGGGATGCTCACCAAGCTTCATTTCAGTCCTAGGCACTCAAATGGCACTAAGCATAGAGTGTGAAAACTGAGTTTCCTTGAGAGCTGCCTGGAAGCCTGATGGTGTGTGAAGTTAGTGAGCCAAATGGAGTTGTTCTCCCACAAGAACCACTCGGCTGATCCTTCTTCAATATGCCCTTCACCAACATGCAGTGTTTCCTTGATTGAATTAGCTCTCACACCAATATTTGCGTCTAGAGCCTTTGCATTGAGGGCTATCTGAAAACGGCTGTGGCGCTGAAGTTGCCTGTGAATGTGGAGTTGGTGGCATGTGAAACCCGCATGTGGAGCATTCGTTTGTGTGTAATGCTCTACCAGGTTCATTCCTAGATAATGCACTCAAAGGGCACTAAGCATAGAGTGTGAAAACTGAGTTTCCTTGAGAGCTGCTTGGAAGCCTGATGGTGTGTGAAGTTAGTGAGCCAAATGGAGTTGTTCTCCCACAAGAACCACTCGGCTGATCCTTCTTCAATATGCCCTTCACCAACATGCAGTGTTTCCTTGATTGAATTAGCTCTCATACCAATATTTGCCTCTAGAGCCTTTGCATTGAGGGCTATCTGAAACGGCTGTGGAGCTTAAGTTGCCTGAGAATGTGGAGTTGGTGGCATGTGAAACCCGCATGTGGAGCATTCGTTTGTGTGGGATGCTCACCAAGCTTCATTTCAGTCCTAGGCACTCAAATGGCACTAAGCATAGAGTGTGAAAACTGAGTTTCCTTGAGAGCTGCTTGGAAGCCTGATGGTGTGTGAAGTTAGTGAGCCAAATGGAGTTGTTCTCCCACAAGAACCACTCGGCTGATCCTTCTTCAATATGCCCTTCACCAACATGCAGTGTTTCCTTGATTGAATTAGCTCTCACACCAATATTTGCGTCTAGAGCCTTTGCATTGAGGGCTATCTGAAAACGGCTGTGCCGCTGAAGTTGCCTGAGAATGTGGAGTTGGTGGCATGTGAAACCCGCATGTGGAGCATTCGTTTGTGTGGGATGCTCTATCAGGTTCATTCCTAGATAATGCACTCAAAGGGCACTAAGCATAGAGTGTGAAAACTGAGTTTCCTTGAGAGCTGCTTGGAAGCCTGATGGTGTGTGAAGTTAGTGAGCCAAATGGAGTTGTTCTCCCACAAGAACCACTCGGCTGATCCTTCTTCAATATGCCCTTCACCAACATGCAGTGTTTCCTTGATTGAATTATCTCTCACACCAATATTTGCGTCTAGAGCCTTTGCATTGAGGGATATCTGAAAACGGCTGTGGCGCTGAAGTTTCCTGTGAATGTGGAGTTGGTGGCATGTGAAACCCGCATGTGGAGCATTCGTTTGTGTGGCATTCTCTACCAGGTTCATTCCTAGATAATGCACTCAAAAGGCACTAAGCATAGAGTGTGAAAACTGAGTTTCCTTGAGAGCTGCTTGGAAGCCTGATGGTGTGTGAAGTTAGTGAGCCAAATGGAGTTGTTCTCCCACAAGAACCACTCGGCTGATCCTTCTTCAATATGCCCTTCACCAACATGCAGTGTTTCCTTGATTGAATTAGCTCTCACACCAATATTTGCGTCTAGAGCCTTTGCATTGAGGGCTATCTGAAAACGGCTGTGCCGCTGAAGTTGCCTGAGAATGTGGAGTTGGTGGCATGTGAAACCCGCATGTGGAGCATTCGTTTGTGTGGGATGCTCTACCAGGTTCATTTCAGTCCGAGGCACTCAAAGGGCACTAAGCATAGAGTGTGAAAACTGAGTTTCCTTGAGAGCTGCTTGGAAGCCTGATGGTGTGTGAAGTTAGTGAGCCAAATGGAGTTGTTCTCCCACAAGAACCACTCGGCTGATCCTTCTTCAATATGCCCTTCACCAACATGCAGTGTTTCCTTGATTGAATTAGCTCTCACACTAATATTTGCGTCTAGAGCCTTTGCATTGAGGGCTATCTGAAAACGGCTGTGGCGCTGAAGTTGCCTGTGAATGTGGAGTTGGTGGCATGTGAAACCCGCATGTGGAGCATTCGTTTGTGTGTAATGCTCTACCAGGTTCATTCCTAGATAATGCACTCAAAGGGCACTAAGCATAGAGTGTGAAAACTGAGTTTCCTTGAGAGCTGCTTGGAAGCCTGATGGTGTGTGAAGTTAGTGAGCCAAATGGAGTTGTTCTCCCACAAGAACCACTCGGCTGATCCTTCTTCAATATGCCCTTCACCAACATGCAGTGTTTCCTTGATTGAATTAGCTCTCATACCAATATTTGCGTCTAGAGCCTTTGCATTGAGGGCTATCTGAAATGGCTGTGGAGCTGAAGTTGCCTGTGAATGTGGAGTTGGTGGCATGTGAAACCCGCATGTGGAGCATTCGTTTGTGTGGGATGCTCACCAAGCTTCATTTCAGTCCTAGGCACTCAAATGGCACTAAGCATAGAGTGTGAAAACTGAGTTTCCTTGAGAGCTGCTTGGAAGCCTGATGGTGTGTGAAGTTAGTGAGCCAAATGGAGTTGTTCTCCCACAAGAACCACTCGGCTGATCCCTTCTTCAATATGCCCTTCACCAACATGCAGTGTTTCCTTGATTGAATTAGCTCTCACACCAATATTTGCGTCTAGAGCCTTTGCATTGAGGGCTATCTGAAAACGGCTGTGGCGCTGAAGTTGCCTGAGAATGTGGAGTTGGTGGCATGTGAAACCCGCATGTGGAGCATTCGTTTGTGTGGGATGCTCTATCAGGTTCATTCCTAGATAATGCACTCAAAGGGCACTAAGCATAGAGTGTGAAAACTGAGTTTCCTTGAGAGCTGCTTGGAAGCCTGATGGTGTGTGAAGTTAGTGAGCTAAATGGAGTTGTTCTCCCACAAGAACCACTCGGCTGATCCTTCTTCAATATGCCCTTCACCAACATGCAGTGTTTCCTTGATTGAATTAGCTCTCACACCAATATTTGCGTCTAGAGCCTTTGCATTGAGGGCTATCTGAAAATGGCTGTGGCGCTGAAGTTGCCTGAGAATGTGGAGTTGGTGGCATGTGAAACCCGCATGTGGAGCATTCGTTTGTGTAGGATGCTCTACCAGGTTCATTCCTAGAAAATGCACTCAAAGGGCACTAAGCATAGAGTGTGAAAACTGAGTTTCCTTGAGAGCTGCTTGGAAGCCTGATGGTGTGTGAAGTTAGTGAGCCAAATGGAGTTGTTCTCCCACAAGAACCACTCGGCTGATCCTTCTTCAATATGCCCTTCACCAACATGCAGTGTTTCCTTGATTGAATTAGCTCTCACACCAATATTTGCGTCTAGAGCCTTTGCAATTGAGGGCTATCTGAAAACTGCTGTGGCGCTGAAGTTGCCTGTGAATGTGGAGTTGGTGGCATGTGAAACCCGCATGTGGAGCAATCGTTTGTGTGGCATGCTCTACCAGGTTCATTTCAGTCCGAGGCACTCAAAGGGCACTAAGCATAGAGTGTGAAAACTGAGTTTCCTTGAGAGCTGCTTGGAAGCCTGATGGTGTGTGAAGTTAGTGAGCCAAATGGAGTTGTTCTCCCACAAGAACCACTCGGCTGATCCTTCTTCAATATGCCCTTCACCAACATGCAGTGTTTCCTTGATTGAATTAGCTCTCACACCAATATTTGCGTCTAGAGCCTTTGCATTGAGGGCTATCTGAAAACGGCTGTGGCGCTGAAGTTGCCTGTGAATGTGGAGTTGGTGGCATGTGAAACCCGCATGTGGAGCATTCGTTTGTGTGGGATGCTCTACCAGGTTCATTTCAGTCCTAGCCATACAAAGGGCACTAAGCATAGAGTGTGAAAACTGAGTTTCCTTGAGAGCTGCTTGGAAGCCTGATGGTGTGTGAAGTTAGTGAGCCAAATGGAGTTGTTCTCCCACAAGAACCACTCGGCTGATCCTTCTTCAATATGCCCTTCACCAACATGCAGTGTTTCCTTGATTGAATTAGCTCTCACACCAATATTTGCGTCTAGAGCCTTTGCATTGAGGGCTATCTGAAAACGGCTGTGGCGCTGAAGTTGCCTGTGAATGTGGAGTTGGTGGCATGTGAAACCCGCATGTGGAGCATTCGTTTGTGTAGGATGCTCTACCAGGTTCATTTTCGAAAATGCACTCAAAGGGCACTAAGCATAGAGTGTGAAAACTGAGTTTCCTTGAGAGCTGCTTGGAAGCCTGATGGTGTGTGAAGTTAGTGAGCCAAATGGAGTTGTTCTCCCACAAGAACCACTCGGCTGATCCTTCTTCAATATGCCCTTCACCAACATGCAGTGTTTCCTTGATTGATTTAGCTCTCACACCAATATTTGCGTCTAGAGCCTTTGCATTGAGGGCTATCTGAAAACGGCTGTGGCGCTGAAGTTGCCTGAGAATGTGGAGTTGGTGGCATGTGAAACCCGCATGTGGAGCATTCGTTTGTGTGCGATGCTCACGAAGTTTCATTTAAGTCCTAGGTACTCAAAGGGCACTAAGCATAGAGTGTGAAAACTGAGTTTCCTTGAGAGCTGTTTGGAAGCCTGATGGTGTGTGACGTTAGTGAGTAAAATGGAGTTGTTCTCTCACAAGAACCACTCGGCTGATCATTCTTCAATATGCCCTTCACCAACATGCAGTGTTTCCTTGATTGAATTAGCTCTCACACCAATATTTGCGTCTAGAGCCTTTGCATTGAGGGCTATCTGAAAACGGCTGTGACGCTGAGTTGCCTGTGAATGTGGAGTTGGTGGCATGTGAAACCTGCATGTGGAGCATTCGTTTGTGTGCGATGCTCAGCAAGCTTCATTTCAGTCCTAGGTATTCAACGGGCACTAAGCATAGAGTGTGAAAACTGAGTTTCCTTGAGAGCTGCTTGGAAGCCTGATGGTGTGTGAAGTTAGTGAGTCAAATGGAGTTGTTCTCCCACAAGAACCACTCGGTTGATCCTTCTACAATATGCCCTTCACCAACATGCAGTGTTTCCTTGATTGAATAAGCTCTCACACCAATATTTGCGTCAAGAGCCTTTGCATTGAGGGCTATCTGAAAACGGCTGTGGCGCTGAAGTTTCCTGTGAATGTGGAGTTGGTGGCATGTGAAAACCGCATGTGGAGCATTCGTTTGTGTGGCATGCTCTACCAGGTTCATTCCTAGATAATGCACTCAAAGGGCACTAAGCATAGAGTGTGAAAACTGAGTTTCCTTGAGAGCTGCTTGGAAGCCTGATGGTGTGTGAAGTTAGTGAGCCAAATGGAGTTGTTCTCCCACAAGAACCACTCGGCTGATCCTTCTTCAATATGCCCTTCACCAACATGCAGTGTTTCCTTGATTGAATTAGCTCTCACACCAATATTTGCGTCTAGAGCCTTTGCATTGAGGGCTATCTGAAAATGGCTGTGGCGCTGAAGTTGCCTGTGAATGTGGAGTTGGTGGCATGTGAAACCCGCATGTGGAGCATTCGTTTATGTGGGATGCTCTACCAGGTTCATTCCTAGATAATGCACTCAAAGGGCACTAAGCATAGAGTGTGAAAACTGAGTTTCCTTGAGAGCTGCTTGGAAGCCTGATGGTGTGTGAAGTTAGTGAGCCAAATGGAGTTGTTCTCCCACAAGAACCACTTGGCTGATCCTTCTTCAATATGCCCTTCACCAACATGCAGTGTTTCCTTGATTGAATTAGCTCTCATACAAATATTTGCGTCTAGAGCCTTTGCATTGAGGGCTATCTGAAAACGGCTGTGACGCTTAAGTTGCCTGTCAATGTGGAGTTGGTTTCATGTGAAACCCGCATGTGGAGCATTCGTTTGTGTGGGATGCTCTACCAGGTTCATTCCTAGATAATGCACTCAAAGGGCATTAAGTATAGAGTGTGAAAACTGAGTTTCCTTGAGAGCTGCTTGGAAGCCTGATGGTGTGTGAAGTTAGTGAGCCAAATGGAGTTGTTCTCCCACAAGAACCACTCGGCTGATCCTTCTTCAATATGCCCTTCACCAACATGCAGTGTTTCCTTGATTGAATTAGCTCTCACACCAATATTTGCGTCTAGAGCCTTTGCATTGAGGGCTATCTGAAAACGGCTGTGGCGCTTAAGTTGCCTGTCAATGTGGAGTTGGTGGCATGTGAAACCCGCATGTGGAGCATTCGTTTGTGGGGGATGTTCTACCAGGTTCATTCCTAGATAATGCACTCAAAGGGCACTAAGCATAGAGTGTGAAAACTGAGTTTCCTTGAGAGCTGCTTGGAAGCCTGATGGTGTGTGAAGTTAGTGAGCCAAATGGAGTTGTTCTCCCACAAGAACCACTCGGCTGATCCTTCTTCAATATGCCCTTCACCAACATGCAGTGTTTCCTTGATTGAATTAGCTCTCACACCAATATTTGCGTCTAGAGCCTTTGCATTGAGGGCTATCTGAAAACGGCTGTGGCGCTGAAGTTGCCTGTGAATGTGGAGTTGGTGGCATGTGAAACCCGCATGTGAAGCATTCCTTTGTGTGGGATGCTCTACCAGGTTCATTTCAGTTGTAGGCACTCAAAGGACACTAAGCATAGAGTGTGAAAACTGAGTTTCCTTGAGAGCTGCTTGGAAGCCTGATGGTGTGTGAAGTGAGTGAGACAAATGGAGTTGTTCTCCCACAAGAACCACTCGGCTGATCCTTCTTCAATATGCCCTTCACCAACATGCAGTGTTTCCTTGATTGAATTAGCTCTCACACCAATATTTGCGTCTAGAGCCTTTGCATTGAGGGCTATCTGAAAACGGCTGTGGCGCTGAAGTTGCCTGTGAATGTGGAGTTGGTGGCATGTGAAACCCGCATGTGGAGCATTCGTTTGTGTGGGATGCTCTACCAGGTTCATTCCTAGATAATGCACTCAAAAGGCACTAAGCATAGAGTGTGAAAACTGAGTTTCCTTGAGAGCTGCTTGGAAGCCTGATGGTGTGTGAAGTTAGTGAGCCAAATGGAGTTGTTCTCCCACAAGAACCACTCGGCTGATCCTTCTTCAATATGCCCTTCACCAACATGCAGTGTTTCCTTGATTGAATTAGCTCTCACACCAATATTTGCGTCTAGAGCCTTTGCATTGAGGGCTATCTGAAAACGGCTGTGGCGCTGAAGTTGCCTGTGAATGTGGAGTTGGTGGCATGTGAAACCCGCATGTGGAGCATTCGTTTGTGTGGGATGCTCACCAAGCTTCATTTCAGTCCTACGTACTCAAACGGCACTAAGCATAGAGTGTGAAAACTGAGTTTCCTTGAGAGCTGCTTGGAAGCCTGATGGTGTGTGAAGTTAGTGAGCCAAATGGAGTTGTTCTCCCACAAGAACCACTCGGCTGATCCTTCTTCAATATGCCCTTCACCAACATGCAGTGTTTCCTTGATTGAATTAGCTCTCACACCAATATTTGCGTCTAGAGCCTTTGCATTGAGGGCTATCTGAAAACGGCTGTGCCGCCGAAGTTGCCTGTGAATGTGGAGTTGGTGGCATGTGAAACCCGCATGTGGAGCATTCGTTTGTGTGGGATGCTCTACCAGGTTCATTCCTAGATAATTCACTCAAAGGGCACTAAGCATAGAGTGTGAAAACTGAGTTTCCTTGAGAGCTGCTTGGAAGCCTGATGGTGTGTGAAGTGAGTGAGCCAAATGAAGTTGTTCTCCCACAAGAACCACTCGGCTGATCCTTCTTCAATATGCCCTTCACCAACATGCAGTGTTTCCTTGATTGAATTAGCTCTCATACCAATATTTGCGTCTAGAGCCTTTGCATTGAGTGCTATCTGAAAACGGCTGTGGAGCTGAAGTTGCCTGAGAATGTGGAGTTGGTGGCATGTGAAACCCGCATGTGGAGCATTCGTTTTTGTGGGATGCTCAACAAGCATCATTTCAGTCCTTGGTACTCAACGGGCACTAAGCATAGAGTGTGAAAACTGAGTTTCCTTGAGAGCTGCTTGGAAGCCTGATGGTGTGTGAAGTTAGTGAGCCAAATGGAGTTGTTCTCCCACAAGAACCACTCGGCTGATCCTTCTTCAATATGCCCCTTCACCAACATGCAGTGTTTCCTTGATTGAATTAGCTCTCACAGCAATATTTGCATCTAGAGCCTTTGCATTGAGGGCTGTCTGAAAACGGCTGTGGCGCTGAAGTTGCCTGTGAATGTGGAGTTGGTTTCATGTGAAACCTGCATGTGGAGCATTCGTTTGTGTGGGATGCTCTACCAGGTTCATTCCTAGATAATGCACTCAAAGGGCACTAAGCATAGAGTGTGAAAACTGAGTTTCCTTGAGAGCTGCTTGGAAGCCTGATGGTGTGTGAAGTTAGTGAGTTAAATGGAGTTGTTCTCCCACAAGAACCACTCGGCTGATCCTTCTTCAATATGCCCTTCACCAACATGCAGTGTTTCCTTGATTGAATTAGCTCTCATACCAATATTTGCGTCTAGAGCCTTTGCATTGAGG
>NW_026700020.1:0-35306 GCF_030435755.1 Ochotona princeps | reverse complement strand
CGTACTTGTGTGTTGACGCGAAGTAGTATATCAGACTGCTTATCACGCGCAGGAGTTGCAGAAACCACCGATGCACCAACGGAAGCAAGGGCATGGCGAATCGCTTCAACTGCAAGATGTTGCGGTGTAATCGCTGAATTTTCCACACCTCGCGCAGCCGGCATGCGTCCCACGTGTACGCCTCACGACATGCGCATCAATGGTTAAAACCGTCTGTTAGAAATGGATCGCTTACGGGTTTGATCAACCCGCATTTATCACGGAAAGCCTCAAGCTGGGTCGGAGAACTTGGTCCTGGAGGTGATGTAGCAGGTGCTGCTGAAGATGTAGACGCCGGTTTTGCCGTGGCTGGGGAGCACTTCTACCCTGGGCGGTGCCTTGCTCATTGAGGGGGAGTTTGCTACCACTATGGGCTCTTGAGAAGCCACCTGAGCCTTTGCTTTTTACCATTTTTGCGGCTGCTGCTTTCTTGGAGTACTGTGGCTGCGGTTGGCGCTTTTACGTTGCAGGCGCTGTTCGCCTACCCCATCTACTCTATTTGGATGGTCGTGCGTCAGCTGCAGCGTGGACTTCGCCACTAGGGGAAGACTTAGCAGGACTTGACGATGAAACGTCTGCCACTTTTGGCGCTTGTTATCTTCCGACTGCTGCTGGGCTGCCTCCTGCCGAAGTAGCTTTAGTAGGACTGCGCTTTTGTGCCTCTTTGCCTTCTTGTATCAGCGGTGGACGGCGCGTTGATATGCTCAACGAGGCTTGCCAGCTCAGCATCTAGATCTCGATCCAGGCGAGCTTCCTCTGACGGTGGAGCGTTGGAAAGGTTCACGGTGTGTGGCCTGAAGCACGCCAAATCCTGCGCTCCGCTCCTTGACCACGTTTTGGTAAGACGTCTGTCATAGTGGTAGAGTGCAGCTTCTTGTGATTGGCGCGTTGTCCAGTCGCTGAGCGCTTGGTGCTGCGAAGAACACGTCGTTTGCCACCAGACCGAAACGACAACTGACCACCGACGCCTGCCTTGCATTAACCTTACTTGGGCGTGTATGTGGACCTCGTTCCTCACCGTGTTACGCCGGGGAGTGCAGTCGCTGGCTGGTCAGTGACTTAGATTGCCTCCTCGTGGGGCTCTCAGGAGTGCATGAAGCAAAAATTGTTTCACAACATCTCCTTGCCACAGTTTCGCTGCTGCGTGCCCGATTTGCGTTTTACCGCTGCCGTGCTCAACTTCAGCGTAACACCTGGTGCAGCGTCACGCCCGCTTTGTTGAGTGTGCCCTTGGCGTGTCCATGTAGTTGGCTGGCCCATGACCCTGCAGGCGTTCCAAACGAAGTACTACGGCGTCCGAAATCGCTCCACTTGTCCACTTGGCCAAGAGAACCGAGGACATTAAAATTTTGACGTAACACAAGATAAAAGCATCTGCATTGCGTGACCTAACGGATTTCGCGCTATTTCCATCAGTGTGGTGGCCAGCTCCTAGTTCGCGGAATAGCGACAGCAACAGTGTAGCAGCAGATACGAAGAAGCCTCACCAGAAAGAGCACAAATGTAGAACGGCCTTGTCCAAAAGAAGTAAATATAACTAATTTTCCCACGAATGCACTTACACGTTAGCAGACAAGGGGAGACTAAAGTTTATTTTTTACCGGAGACTCCCCCCTTGCTGAAGATCGAGGTCGTGGTGGCTCAGCGGACCGGACCCGTTCACAGCCGCGGATCCAACCGTCCCACGAGAACCCTTGGAAAGACCTGTCACCTACCCATATAACGCTACTTACCGCCATATAGCGAGCTGGTTCGTTTACTACTGCTGCAAATGAGGTGTCTTCCTACCTCCACTGTGGCACTTCGCTAACAATGGCGTCGTGCACGTTACGCGGAGCTTGAAAGCGAATGCAACAACAGCTAGCGGCAACTGCCGAAAACGCTTCTCGCATCACGCCACATGCTCAGGAGCCGAACCTCTGTCGTAGTGAGCGCGCACCAGCATCAGCAATTGCATAGGCTTCAGGGTATTTAGGCCGTACGGGCATGGACTACGAAGACAAGAGAGCAGAACGACCTGAGTATAAAGCCAGGGTACACTACAACGAGAGATCGTAGCACCGAAGCGTGTGTAGTACTACCATCTCAAGCGTTGACGGCAATACTGCGGACCGCAGCGGAGACAGTCGACTATCAGTAGTAATGGTGACAGTTTTCGTGTCCTGACAACCGAAACTGTGAGGCGGTCGCTACAGCAGCTGGGGTGAAATAGATGCAGCTCCTCCTAATTAAGTTTGTAGCCCTCAGAGGACTGACGGCGCCGGCGTAGACACCGAAGACATCGTAGCATCTCCCCATGTATAGAAACAGGGATTGTGCGGAGTGCGACGTTGAAGATGACGCACCAATAAAATAGGGGGATTATCCCCTTCTATGATGCGTCTGTACCCAATATTTTTGCAGTGAGGGCCCGCGACGCTCTCCAACGCCTGACACGTTCTGTCTACTGCATGGGATGCACATACCCACCACTAGCAGCGGTACCCACTAAAGCAACACACTGACACGTATACATATCGTATCTGCACGCATGTGTGAGTGTGTGGGTATAACTTCGTGACGAGTGTGTATGTTCACATCTGTCGCTGGCGTGTGAACGAGTGTGTACCTCTCGGTAAGCATCTGTGTGCGCGTGTGTGCTTGTGTGCGTGCCTCTGGGTCTGCTCCCCTGTGTGTGCCTCTCTGAGTGTGCGTGTTGGCGAGTCTCTGTGTGGGGTGTATGCAAGTGTATTTCTTCGTCCGAGTTCGTGTGCGCTTCTACTTCGGCACACTTCTCAAATCTTTATGGCTTGCCCTTACTTCGCAAGCTAAGAGCGGCTAAATCTGCACTATCCAGTCGCCAAGGTTGGAATCCAACTCATTTCAGAAAAATAAAAGTCCTAGTGTCGAGTATGCGTTTGCCATCGAGGGATCTCCTCCCCTGCGAAACGGTAACAATTTAGATAGGGAAGCTCTGTGTGAACTCTGTTCATAGGTGTACAGGAAAATCGTGGAAAATTGAGTTCACCAGGGATCGCCCCACCCTCATGCTCTGGCCTGGCAAGAGTAGCATAGCGGTCACGAAGCAATGTGTGAGACAGAAGAGGCGTCCTCCCAGGGCTACTACACACCGCAACGCAGAAATGAGAAGGGGCACATAATTGAAGGCCCCTTTCTAAATAGCGAGCCCTTCATTCGCACCTTCTCTCAAAGAGGGATCGAGCGTGTGTGTGCTTGGGGACGCCAGTTTCTCCAAGGCTGCTACCGCTTCGCCCACTTTTGCGACGGGGCGCGCACCTTGACGGTGTTTCTGAGGCCATTTCACCAATCGAATAATTTAAAATCCGCATCCTGCATCGGGATCATCTCTGGCGCCAATCTGGAGGCAATACATCAGAGTGATTTGCTCAAAGTGATTGGCCTACCGCTTGCAGCGTTAAGAAAACGCCCCACAGGCAATTTTCTCAGTCAGTGGGAACTCCTGGCTTCAACACCTGCCTTGCTACGTTAGTGTGTATGGTTTGGTAGTGTGCAGGCGGCTGGGGCACTCCCCCACGACGTATTCAGTCATCTGCAAATAAATTCAGTCGACATAAGTGTTGCGCTACCAGTAATCTTTGCGTGGCCCCCCCTGCAATTGTCAGTCGGCAGTCCTGCTTGACTACTGAATGATCAGTATGCAAGTTTTGCAGGGCTTGCAACGTGCACGTGCATGAGGATTGTTGCAGCAAGCGCCTCGCACTGGGTGCGATGGGTGCCTAAGCATTGTGTGGAACAAACTATACGCTTGAATGAGCTGTACACTGTGGCTGTACTTCGTGTGCACTTCGGCGACATGCGGGCGCGTGCAACCCTACATGGACAGCGCCAACTGTGTAGTCGAACAGGGTGGACGCCAAGCTACGCATGAGAGTTGTCCCTAGAGACATCACGCTACTGGGAGAACCAGCCCTCAACGTCAAACAAAAATGATCGCAGTACAATGCCACGTGCGTACATATTGGTATCTATAGGTGGTCTGGGCCGGTAGATAGATCATCTCAGGTTGGGTTCTCACGAAGATAAAACGCACACCAGTCAAGGCTACCCAATGCTCACCGTCTCGTAAGCACACTTACGTTGTCTGGTTGCAGAAATGATAACGAAGGGCTGAAAGGAACTCCTCGGAGACGCGTCTTAAAGGCACCCACAATACCAAGAGTACTGAAGGGTAGGCCGATAACGTGTCGAACGGGCTACACCATGAAGCCGGATTCTCATAAAAAAACATACTTCGTATCCTTATCTTTCTTTCGCCTTCATCGAAGATAGCCGTACGCTATCCAAGTTCCTTCAAAGCCATACATTTGGCAGGGATATCATTGACTACATGAGCACTCTCTCAAACAGAAGGTCGAGTGTGCCTCTCTTGCATTCACAGCGTGACACGAGCTCGTAGGCTCATCAAGTCTTCGCTGCAAGACTATGGAGAACGGGTGAATGATTGTACAGAGTTCTTGATTTCACAGCGTGACGCGTCCATCAGCCTTATGAATTGTTTTCGGTAGGGTTGTACTAGAAAACGAGATCAATACGCTTTCACTACCGCAATGCATAAAAAAGCACCGTGGAGAAGTCACCCTCCGCTCGCACAGAACCGAGCATGGAGAACAGATGCGCCTGCAAGCGGGGCTGCACGCGGAAGGCCAAGCTTTCCCCCATAATTATTCTCACACGCACGAAAACGTAGAATGCACAATGTGCGGCATTTGCGGTTTCTCTGGGTAAAGAACATAAAGATATCTGCGCTCAAACCCTAGCGTTCCTCAGTTGATGCAGCAGCGGCTGACCGCCGCACGAGGATACCTTGCCCCACGAAAGACGCTGACGTGTTGGAAGAGTGGAAAGCTAGTTGCAGATGGATAGTGGATTCCATCAGCTCCCCCTTGGGCACCTCAGCGGAAAAACAAGTAGAAAAGTTCAGAAAATTGCAAAACCAGTCTAGCCTCATGTCGACATATTAGCACGTGACATCCCTTCTGAGCCAATGATTACAGCTGACGGGCACAAACGAGGTGTTGCAGTCAATCGAGGGCGGCTACTTCTATCTTTCTAAGTGCAGTAGGAGCGCGCTAACGGCGATCGCTGTTTCCCAGCTTTTCAAAAGAGGGATGACTCCAGTTACAATTCACTGAAAAGCGACGAAGGTGGGAATGCTCCGCTGTCCACACCAGAAAAACGAGCATCAATCATCACCAGATTGATTTGCGCCGTTTTTTGCCCGTTTTTCTGCGCACGTCCTTCGTTACAGCCGCTGATACGTTCTTCGCAGGAAGACAGGACGTGCTGACATGCAGGCATCTATTTTGAGTTACCACACAGACTTTGCCACGCCGCGCTATCATCCGTTCACTGCCCGCCCTCACCCACAACTTTTGCAAGAGACGTCTAGCGCGTGAGACACCATCCCACAACAGAGGACGTTCCTGAATAGGTTTCTAAGTTCTTGGCACTAGAAGAAATATGCGCACTCCGCACGATCAAGGCGACCCCTACGAAAAAAGCCTGCGAGGGGTGTGAAGGCGCTACGGCACGCTTACGGGTTTTGCCAGGAACGGCCCGGTCCCTTTCGGATAATTATTTCAGGAAAATTTTCTGCGCGTGCGCGTGAATGGAGTGGAGGCTACTAGCACATGCAAATGGTCGGTCAAGCGGCAGAGAAGTCTGCTTTTTAAAAGTAATGAAAGACCTTTCAAAACCCGACCGTGGTAAAAAAGTTGGTCTCGATCCCACGCATGTACGGTAGCTGCCTCGTTAATATAACGTGTGGCCAGGAGCCTCACAATGTCAGTAGTCACGTGATCGCAGTAGCAGACGCACCGTAAGAAAGGTGTGACAACTACTGTGTTACCATACTGCAAGCGGCACAGTAAAATGCTCACAAGCACGTCTGACGTCAAAAGCAGGAGCGTCGTGTGAGAGCGCTAATGCAATTATGGTGACAATCGCTGGCAGCTTGCGCGGCACAAAGTGGGGAGAAGCATGCTTTTCTTTGCTAGTCAAGAACTCAAGTGGTGCTGAAATCAAGAGCTCTAAGCCTCACAGACTGAAAGGCAGAAAGCTTTCCTATGCCCTCAGGAAAGCTTCCGAGCAACGACAAGGAAGGGGTCTATATTCGTGTGGGCTGCTACTATGCTGATGCACAGCCATGCCTGCATAGCTCGTCTAACGTACCAGTATCCCGACAGCTGCACGGAAGCTCTTCACAACCGTGTGGATAATAGCAGCTGGATCCATTAAGAGTTACATTCTTCTTTAGTGTGAGTCGTCGAAGAGTCCTGCTGCTTGTGTCGATACTGCTTTATATAGCACATGCATGCCCAGACCCTAACATGATCATCATAAAGCAGCTGCTGCCAACTGTGTAGTGCTACAACATTGGTATCTACGGTCGGCCCACTCGCAGTCGTGAGCATCTGTCAACTATACAGCCGTGTCTGACTACTTCTCAAGCGTTGTTCTAGAGCAAAGCCAAGATCGCACAACGCTGAATGAAAGCCCGTGAAACCTCATGAGCTACCGCAGGAGCTTCTCATCTAAAAATCAAACATATCAACTAAGAACCTATACAGGCGCCTTACAGGAATATACACAGCAACACGTATGGGACATAAAAGAGCGGGAGAACTGCTCTCAATGGGTCACGCGCATTTTACCAGAAAACTGATGCAGGCGACTAACAAGAATATGCAGCAACAGGAGTGGCACATGGGGGTGCTGGAGACCACAAGCGTCGTCTTTTTCCTCTGGCGCGCTGTTTTTCTGCGTACAAAAACGGGGACAGACTCTTCCTCGACTGTGGTGTTCTGATTTTCGTCAGCCTCCGGTTGCCGACGGCTTCTTCTTTGCTGCCGATGATGCTGCTCCTGCTGCTGTTGCCCTGTTGTTTTTACACAAATATTCTCTTTTTTGACGGCCGCCCTCGGTCTCCGTTGTTTCCGAGTCTGCACCGATTGGCCTTGTCGAACCGCCCCTTCGTGGACAGGCGGTTGCTCACCTGTTAGCAGTCCCACAGACAGTACTGATTTCCACACAAGCCTGAGCCTCTTTCTTTTGGGTACGCAATTCCAACGTTTCGTCCGCTGCTTGGTTCGTAGTATCTTGGCGATGACAGCTGCTGGGGCGCGATGTTGTCTGACCGCGACTGCCCCGACTACTATTGCGGCTGCTGCTACTACTACTGGTCGTAGAGCCCCGAGCTGAGGCTCCTTACAAGACTGCTGCGGACGGAGAAGTGTAGCTCCTCTTTCTCTTGGCTCCAAGTATTAGCCTCGGTTTTCTCATTTCCCGTGCCACCTCCAACTAGTTCTCTACGGCGTCTAGTACGCATCATTGTCGAATGCTGTGTCTCTTTCTCCAGTGTATTATAAGAGCCAACACGTACCTACGTCTTCATTGTTGTGCTGCACAGTACTTGAAGGCTGTTGCAGCTGTTCCGTGTTACGCACATTCTCTACCTGCTTCCCAGGTGCCTCCTCTTCTTCCTTAGCGTGCGCTGCCGAAGCACAGCATTTTCGATCACAGCAGTATGCTCGGCTACATCTCTAGTTGAACGCTTTGCGCCGCGTGTAACTACACGACGCTGCCCCCACCATCACCACTGCGCTTCGTGCTTCAAAAGCCATAGCAGTATCTGTCTGTGGTGCACCAATGCCTTCGCGAGATCTTCTGCTTCCACTACTACCACTGGAGTCTACGACGACTTGCTGTTGCTGCTGCTGCTTCGTTGTCGCCGGGGAATTTGGAGGGCGTGTCATTGCCCGTGTTGCTGCAGGGCCCAAAGTCTTCAGCCTCAATGGCGGCAGCTCTCGAGCGCGTTGCACGGCCTTTGAGAGATTTCATTGACGACGTGCCAGCTGTGGCAGCAGCAGCAGCAGCAGCAAAACTTTCTTCTCCGTCCTCATGCAGTGTTTGTTCTAGTTGTACGTGTGGTGGTGGTGGTGCATCCTTGGCAGAACTTTTCAGATGTAGCCGCCGTCCCAGACACGCCGACACTCAATGTTCTCCTTTTGTTCATGTTCGTCTTCGACACTTTCCTTGATTTTCCTGAAACGGACTTCTTCCATGTGCAACGGAAGGGGCGGCTTGTGCTGAGTTGTTTCCTACCATCAATGCGTGCCGACTTACTCTGTGAAGACAGTTTTTGTCGCGCCAGTAAGTACCGTTCGCGCTGCTTCGCTGCTAATCGTTCCCACCTGCAACGCTCTTGCGGGGACATCGAACTCCATTCGCTTGCAACTTTCCGTATCACCATCGCAAAGTGCTGCAAGCACTGCATTCTTCTTTTCTCCTCCTGCCCCCGAGCATTCGTTTACTTCATTCTTCTCGAGAGTTACGGCATTAACCTCATGTTTTTTCAGACGCTTCTGCTTCTCGGACCGTATCTCTCTCACTTTCTATTATCTCGTTTCCCTCTTCGTATACGCTTTCTCCCGTTAGCGGTACTCCTGATACCGACGTTTCGGTGGTGGCCGCTGCTGTTGTGTCTTGTAGTTTGAAGTCTCTTTTCGATGTATTACTAGTCTGGATTTCCTCCTCCTCCTTCTTCGCCTTCGCCTCCTCGTCTTCTCTATGTGTAGTGCTGCTTTTATTCTCCCTTTCTTGCATATGTTCAACGTCGTTGGACACACCACAGACTACAGCCCTCATGCCCTCCTCTTTAGATGCAACCACAAGAGAAGCTTCCTGAGTAGTACCAGAGATATGGGATGACTCTGTCTCACCCACACGACATGTGCATGTGCTGTTTTTGTTGCCCGTCTTCTACCCCTCCGCCATTGGTGTCTGCGTACGCCTGTGTATTTTGTAGCCTTCCGTCTGTAGTCTCGCTTTTTGTGGTTGTGTTGTGGTGCTCTTCAAAAACATATGCCTGTGTTTTGTCAAGTGCAGCCGTTTCTCTTGTACCTTGAGTGTGTTCTCTGACGTCATTTCTCGACATCGTTTTTCTTCTCTGCAGCCAGGGATTCCACCACTGCCTTGGAACAAACAGGAGCTTCCCTACCTGCACGCAAAGATCGAGGAGATGAAGTTCCTTCCTCTTTCACTGTTCCATTCCTTTCTACGCCTCAACAGTCCTCGCTTTCCCGCCTTTTCTGGTGCAGTTGTACTTCATGTCGACATCATTCTGCGTCTCTTTTTCTAGTGCACGTCCAAGCACAGACAGCAGCGCCACGATTTCCTCCTCGTGTTCGTTCCGCATTTGCTTCTGTTGCGCCTTCTGGTGCGTCCGCCTGCCTCTCAGAGCTCGTTACTATTGCGTCGGCTGCACCACAAGCAGCCGTATTATTCCACACCCTTCCCAACCACAGACGGTGTCTCTATGCTTTGACCGAGTCGACTACCACGTCGTTGGCTTGTATGGACTCTGTCTACGTTCCGATCGTTTCCGTAGATGCAGCAGAAACGGCATCACGAGCAATTTCTTCAGTGCTTCTGTCAGCGCTGACGTTGCTGCTTCTTGTGTATATTTGATGTGGTAGGCTGCTAACTGTCCGTGAGTATCCCAACTGACGTTTTCCTTGTAGAGTGATGTTATTACCGCAGTGTTTTCGACTAGCTGAAAACTTGTTCTCTTCCCCCTCTGCCTCCTCCTCGTCCTTCATCTTCTTCTGTTCTGGTGTACTACGAGTATGATGTCTTGTGTTTAGTCTGTGTGCTGCTGCTGTAGTAATACTACTGCTAGACGTACCATTTGTAGTCGCCCCAGTACTCCGGACCGGAGATTGTATTCCTGGTTCTCCCAAAAGCGCTGCTGCGTAACATTTATTTCCTTTGCTGGACACTTCTCTGTTTCCTCCTCTTCTTCTTGCGCGTGATGGTAGTGGTGGTGACGATGGTGGTGGTAGTAGTGGTGCTGTCCTTGCCGTTGTTGCTGTTGCTGTTGTTGCTGTTGTTTCGTCTGCTGCTGGGGTTCCTGCTTCGCTGCGTCTTTCATGTGAGATGGTAGTTCTAAAGAGGAGGGCACTGCTTCGTCAACATGTCGAGACGTCGAGCTACCACTCACGGGGTCTACGCTAGGTCCACAGGAAGAAGAAGAACAAGATTCCTCTGTACTTTGGACGTGATCGCTGCTGGTCAGCAGGATGGTAGTGCTGCAAGAGTAGTTCTCCGTCGTCGTTCTCTGGAGAAAAGCATATACGCACTGAGTGGCCGTTTGAGATTATTGCTACAAGCTCTATTCGTATTACTCTCCTCACGCCTCTTTCCCGACCCTTTGTGTCTTTCCACTTTACGTTGCTTGACATCCTTCTGCTGTTTCACAGTGCTTCGTGATTGCTTGTGGCTAGCTGCTGGTGCTGTAGTAGCTGAGGAAGATGAAGCCAATTGTTTGCTGGCTAGGCGACTCTTGTGCAACTCCTCCACATGACGAATCTTCCGATGAAGCTGCTCGAGCTTTTCTTCCGAAAAGGCTCGGGACAATTCTCCGCCTACGGAAATCAGTATCAGGTAGTGGTGACTGAAATGATAACTACCCACAAGATAGTGGAATGGAGCAATTAACGTTGAATGCTCTCCAACAGAAAGATATCACAGTTTTATGAGACAAATGTTATGCGGCAATACGTTTGTACATCAACACTCCAGTGCTTGAATAGGGATACATGAAAGCTTCCAGAGAGAAACGCAATACAGTATCTTGCTCGTGTATTAGCTTTGAGCAAAGGCAAAACTACAGCCGCTCTAAAGGATCAGCAGCAGAATAGCGGCAAATGCAAAAATGACATTTATTGCCCCTGAGCCAATGATCTCTCCTCTATCGATGGCTGTATTGAAATATAGGTGAACAGCACGTACAATACAGACGATCTCTGTCTCTACAGTAGTTGTATTCTTGAAGGTTACAAGTCAGTAGTAGATGTCTGTCTGTTAGTACTTCTGTGAATTCTACGTGAACACCACAAGTCAGTACATGTCTACCTTCTAGTATTTCTGTGAAGTCTACGTGGACGCCACAAGTCAGCACATATCTGCATTTTTGTATTTTTATGGTAGTATACATGTACGGTACACGTCAGTAGATGTGTGCTCCTGTAAGACTCGTTCGAAATATGCGTGAACGCAAAGCTGTGGGAGGTCCCTGCCCCAATAACAGTTTTTTCCCTAAGATATACGTGAAGACTATTGCACTTCAGCAGATGTTTGTTCCTACAGTATAATCTATATATATATATTATATACGTGAACGCATTTGTGTGCAGCAGTCACTCGCTTTCAAACTTGGAATACGAAGGACGCTTTGCCATTTCGCAGTCAACTTGTTCCTCTCTTCTACTCTTTCTCTCTTTCTCCTTTTAGATACCGCCTCTTTTTCATGTATTCTTCCCTCCATTTTCATATATGTTAAGTCGCATCCTTCTCTGACTTTCTCGTTACTTGCCCTCTGCATACATCATGGCGTTGAACATTTCTGTCAACCACACCATGGCAGTATTGCTCTTAGACCCCTTCAGCATGAAAGAAAAGAACTCCTTCCTAATACCGCAGGATGAAAACTAGGAATAATACTGAGTAACAGAGAGACGGGCAAAAATTATCAGAGAGGTCTTTTTTTAGATAAAGTAAGCTACAAGAGGGTCAATATTTTTATCAGATTGCAACAATTTTAAAGAGCTCCTCTCTTTGAGTACTTAGACTACAAGGAACGGGTGTTTGTACTCTCATAGAGCAGAGAGCACCGTTATCAGAGGAGGGCTTTTTCTTTGATTACTGAAGTTACAGGGAAAAGAGTAAATGTACTGGTCCACATCAACAGATTCAGAAGAATTATCAGGAAGCCTTTTCTCATGGGTTAGAGCAACAAATACTCGCCCCCACGTACTTCACAAGCACTTACTTGCTCCTCGAAGTTATCCACCCAATACGTACGTTCGTATGGCACAAATATCTCCTGGCCACTCCGTATATCTGCTGTCGCGCGTATGAAGACACGCGTACGTCCTAATTCGTCATCGAACCTGCAGCCAGCAAATAATCACCAAATAGTATCGGTGTGTGTGTAGCAGTGCGTGGTATGCCGTCGCATGGCACCCCATCAAATAGCGACAACACCACTGAACTCGAATGACAGTATATTTCGCATAACAATAACAGTACGAACAATACCCCAGAGAAACACAGCAACACCCTTCCGTAGCAGTGCGTATATGCATATATATATATATATATTTATATTTTCATACATATATATACTATGTCGCTGTGGGTTATATATATATTTATATTGTAATGTGGCAGTGGCAGTGGGTGCACAATACGACTCGTACACAAGGCACGAGGAAGACATTCCTGCACAATTATTTGTGTCACTACAACTTAAACGCTCATTTCACGGCAGAGGCTACACAGCAACAAAATGAAGCCTTATTATTATAATAGTCTAAACATTGTAAATGGTAGTGGGCATATAACATAACAACAACGACTACTATTACTACAACACACAAGAAAGTGTTTCGCACAACTGCTAAACCTTCACTAGTGGAGACGTCACATCAGAGAAATACATACAGTAGCCAACGTGAACATTTCCAATAGCGGGTGAATATTTTATGGTAACTCACCATAATAAGACACAAGTAATACAAGACGGGACGACGCGCCGTCATGGAGCTACGAAGACTTTGTAAGTACGCACCTCTTCCAACAGCAAAAACGGAAAAGACCGGAGAAAAAAACGAAAAGGAAGAACACACGAATGCACTTCACTACAACAGCACGATTATGGTAGTCACTAAAGGAAGGGCCGCATGGCAACATATATGTAGGATAGGGACCGTATTACAGCTTGCAGTAGAAACAACCAGAAACAACAGTACATACGTACATACGTACGTACACATACATGTATATATATATATATATACAGACGCCAATGAGGGCCGCAGGACAACAGAAAGTCACAACGTATAGGCCTACAAGCTAAAGCTTCACAACTCAGAGTGGACCAACGAACAGAAACGATAGTACGCACACACACACGCATATATACACACACAAATGAGGGCCACATGGCAATATAAAGATATGTAGACTTTCATTACGACGTAAGTTAGTATATTGGTAAACCTAGTATACACACAGACGACAGTAAGTATATTGCCGCAAGGTAGTGAAAATATATACGAGAGCCCCTTGCAACGTAGGGTAGTATACTTAACAATATCAAAGACACATACACACACAGATGGGAGGAATATAGACCGCTGGTGATACTAAAGAGATACACTAGAAGCCCTTTCAACGTAGAGTTAGAACTACTGAGAAAGGTTGTCTAGTTACACAGACGCGAATATGATGAAACATGCTGCCACAGGTGTGTGTGTGTGTGTTTGTTTGTTCGACACCTTTCCGACGCTGTTGCCGAGTGAGTGTGATATATATGAAGCGTAGAAGGACGAGAAGATAAACCAACAGCCCAGAGAAAAGCAATTACAAGAGCTATTCGCCTGTGGCAGTTCCTCACACTGATATCTCACATTATTTACGACCACAAAAGATTGTGGACCAGCTTTTTGTAGAGAAAGTACGAGCTAGCTACTCAGCCACGCAGCCCCGAGCAGAGTGCATGTATGCTATTCGGATGTCCACACGTTCTCACAATAACCCTCGAGCACGCTTCCAAACTCAACACAAAGGGACGCTCTTTCTTATATATAGATGAGGACCAATCAGCTGCCCGGAGAAGTCTTCCTCTGTATATACCGTGATCCTGTGTGGACCCTTCTCGCGAGAACACGTTAGCATGCACATGAGAAACGGGAGGAGACGCGGCATTTATTACTACGAAATGGCTTCCCAGCCACACAGAGAAGGGTCTAGAAATACGCTAAGCGCATGCAATACCCTTTCACACTAACACTGGGACTATCCAGCCACACACAGAAAAGGGTATACATACGCTAAGCGCATGCAACGCCCTCTCACATGAACACACTGGAACTATCCACCCACACACAGGGAAGCATATATATACGCTAAGCGCATGCAACGCCCTCTCACACTAACACTGGGACTATCCAGCCACACCAGAGAAGCGTGTATATGCGCGAGAGTCGCTTGTACAACGCCTTCTCACACTACGACTTTCAGCACGCTTATGACGAAGAGACAGCTTACCTTCACAGGGAGGTGGGCCAGCCAGCCACTCAAAGAGCGTGTACATATGCCCCCAACTGCGTGTAACAGCTTCACACACGCCTAAAGTGCTGTGGTGTAGTTGCACGCTGCTACTACTACTACAACGGGGCGAGCAGCTATCTTCAATACGGTGTAAGGGGGACGCACAGGACACACACACAGAGACAGACATAAACACACACGCGCAGACACACCGCTCACGCATTTGAAGAGAAGTGTGTCTATGATAATGGCTCAGTAATATTCATATATGTCGGCAGACGTCGTCACGCGTTCAGATTTAACCATTCATGCAGCGATACATACGTATACATACCCTAGTCACTGTCACGTGTTATATGTACGCACGCAGGAAACCACATATACGTACATTACTCGTGGCACGTGTTCATATACAACTACTCATCACGCAGCAATATGTACATACATGCCTATCACTCTGACGTAGTCATACGTAAGCACTCATGCAGCCATATATACACTCGTACATGAATATCCGAGCTACAAGCATGGTCTTCCAGTGCCTCGTCCTGCATACCGCTAGTGCTCCGACCGCAGCACTGCGTCGCCGTATTGGAGTATGGAATTTGAAGGGAAGTAACACGTTTTCGAGAAAATTTGGGCACACAATGCGTGACGTTCGTAGAAAGAGAAACATCTGTGTAGAAGACGCAGGTACTACGACAGTTGCAAGAACAACGCGGGTGAGAAGAAAATGAGCCCCACACATACACACCAGTGATAGAAGTGAGCGTTGTTTCCTGGTCCACCTAAAAACTCGCTTCCATCATTTGCAAAGCTGCCTCCTCCATGCCATACGTCGGTTCTTTCGCGCCATCAATGTAGAGAAGCCCTTCTGTGCGTATCAGGGAACAAGACACACACATCAGTCCACAACACAGTTCCCCTGTCATTGGAAGCTATACACATGTAAGGATCTCCTTCTCCTCCTCCACTTCCTCCGCTTGCCTTCCACCAAATATGGCCGCAAAGAAAGAGAAACTTTTTCTGTGTGTAGTGAAGACCCAGACACACATTACCTCAAACACACTGCCCCCATCATGTGGCTACATCTATATGCATATATATATATATATGCATACACATATATAGTATATTTATATATATATATATATTCTCACATATATATATATATATATATTTACGTGTACTATGTGTGAATCTCCTCCTCCCTCTCCTGCTGAGTTCCACCAAGCATGTGCCACATATTTGTAGAAACGTTTTTCAATATAACACTGACAAATGAAAGTTGAGGTTGAGTGAATTATCTCTCCTTTGAGTTTTCGAAGAAACGCGGGAGGGGGGGGGGGAGGAGACACTATAATTAGTTCCTTTGTGTTGGTTGCAAAAACGGAAACACAGCGTTGTTACCAATCATGCCACTAGCATGTGTGGCCAATGGATCATGTGAGAGGATTCTCTCTCTTACGAACAAACATTCTTAAATCAACTTTCCTACTTTATCTTCTGCCGCGAAAAACTCGTCATCATTTAAACAAAGATCATGAGATTGCTGAATTAACTCGTGTTCGTGTTCGCTCTCCGTATGTCGTAGGACAGTAGTAGTACAGCCCTTTGTGTAGAACGTCGAGCACCACAATGCTCTCAGGATGTAGTAGGACAGTAGTAGTAGTGGTCGTACGCCCCCCTTCGTGTAAATCTCCATGTTTGCTGGTCAGCACCTCATACAATCACTCTTGTACAGCCACTCTCGTCCACAACCTAATTGTCAATGAGCTCAGTATGCAGACGTAGAGCCCCTCGTTTAGCAGGTCGTGTCTCCTATTTGTTCTCTCGATATGAAGCAGCGCAGCTCTTCGTGTAAAGCATCGTGCTTCCAGGGTTCTCAGTGTGTACTAGTTGTAGCAGGTCCTTTTTTGAAAGACGTCGTGTTTGCCTAATGCTCTCAGTATGTAGTAAGAGAGCGTAACCCTCACGTGAAGTGTTGTAGCTGTGCAGGGGAACGAAAAGGGGCCTAGTGCGTTGCCAGAGATATTGTTTTTTCAATCACCTTCCCCCGCACACATACCGTCGAAGCCATCGTCTCCTGTATATTTAGAATGGGAAGTAAAGTGCATGCGTCAGATCCTTACGACGCAGATAGTTTTTGGGCCTCAGGTGTCAAACGCTGACATGCTCAGTTGTCTGTTCTTTCGGAAGAACATACAAGATTTCTAAACGATGTATGAGTATCTGGTGGCGAAGAAGAACGAATGGGCTGCCGTTGTGATCATCGCAGACAACTAGTGGTGGTACTGCAAACTGTATGCCTGCTACTGCTCAGAAAGAGAGAAGAACAACTCACCTGCACGGCAACAATGTGAGATGCAGCGCGCTGCTTTCGATATGACTCTGCCTGCTCCTCTGTCGACCAGCCATCCCACAAACTCTGTGATAATCTGCCCTCTTCGAAAGCCTTCGGGTCTCTCGCAGAAGAGACCCAGGCCTGCGACAACAGAAGAGCAAAAGAAAAATATACTACAGCACCACAATGCATATACAATTACGTATATAGACACTTTGTCTCTCTCTCTCTGTCTTACAAATGTATACAATTTCTCTCTACGTATGTGTATGCTTTTTATCTCTCTTTCTCCGTATGTATACACCTCTCCTCTCTCTCTGTCTCTCTACGTACGTGTACACTTTCTGTCTCTCTCTGTCTCTTATTACGTGTGCATGCGCTTGTTCTCTCTCTTTCTGTCTCTGTCTCTGTGGGTGTGTGTCTCTCTATACAAAGAGTAGAGGTCTCCTTTTATTTCAGTAAACAGAGGGTTTCTCGATATTATTTGGTGAAAGACGTCTTCGAAGCAAGACGAAGCAGCACAGAAAGCATGCACTAGAGTGTGATCATCAAAAACTTTCTGCTTTGGCACACAGCAGAGTGTAAACCGTACTTGTCGATATTGGGTGGAGTGAACGCACTGAAGCCTCCTTGTACCTACAAAACAAACGTTGTGTGCCTTCGTATAATAAAATCTGCTCTAGCAAGAGGCGCTCTTAGCACCCGCAGTACCCGCTCATAGTCACCACACATAATCTAAGAGGAATGAGAAGAAGAGAACTGAAACTTTTTAGTACACACATACGCACACGAAGGCCGCCTCTGCATGCGTATATGTATCTGAGGGGCAACACCGTGATATTTCGACGCCAGCCCACTACGTATGATAATCCATTTGCAATAAGAAGACTCTGAAATTTGTCATGTACGCTGACACATACACAGAAAACCCTCGCTCTCCATGCGTGTATATGTTTGCCTGGTTACAAGAGTAAACATCCTTACACCAGCTCATTGCATATCACTACACTGCAAGAAGAAGATTTCTTTTGTTTATCCGTGAGTCTCTGACTTGCTTGCAAATAGATTCCCTTTGAATGTGTCTACTGCTGCTATGCTTGCCTCGGGGTTGTTTGTATGTGTGGTGGCGACCGAGCTGCACATTGAGTTGGCCCCGTCAACAGAGAGACCGAAGGCACTCGCAGTACTAGCCAGCCCCCACATGTGGGGGCGCAGCTGCACTATCACACGTTGATACACTCTTCTCTTTGTAGCGCGCACAAATGTGCGTGCGAAGGCTAGACGAATGTTCCACGAAGGCGTTGTCTTCCTTTTCTCTTCCGCGGGGGCGCTTACGTAAACAGCGAGGAAAGTACAGAAAGACAGTCATCTGCTGTGCAGAGACACGACCACACTACTGTCTACACTCAGCTGACTGAGCTTGTATGTCCTATGTCTCTACCTCCAAGCATTCACGTGCCAACACCAGGGGCGTTTGTGTGTTCGTGCACAGTACTAGGGGTGAGGTGCCTGGAGGAAGCCTGCAAGGTGATGAGGCGACGCGCGGTGGGAGTGACGTAGGAAAGACGCGATAACGTCAGCGTTCAAAAAACTGAAGGTTTTTGTATATCTGCAAATACATAGATATATTCTATATGTGTTTGTGTGCATGCGCACGTGTGTGTGCACCTCTATATGCGACTACCATATCGTAGTACATACATATATGTATGTGTGTGTGTATATATGTGTGTGAGTACAGATAGATGCAACAAGTCCGGGGGGCCTGTAGCAGACACCCACCTGCTTTTCGTCCAAGTGTGCTTTTCTGTGTGTAGACGCCGTCGAACAAATAGCAGAGACTGTTTCAGAAAAAGACGATTTTTTTTTCTTCTCTTGACGTTGGGTAGCCCCCACTCGCAAGTCGACTATTTTCCAATCGCTCGTCAAATACTGAAGAGCACAACCACACGTCATGAAGTAAGTGTGAGTAAGACGTGTCCAACACAGCTCGAACACATCAAGTGCTTGCCCCACTTGCTTTCCCAACTGCTGCATATTCACGAGCTGCGGCCTGCCAATGAGTCTTCCGTCTCTCTAGACGTGCTAGCGGGCATGAGACCACGCACCCCCACACGAGAGGTACTCCCGTGCTACCGTAGACACATGTGAAGTGTTTAGTGCGAATATAATACACGAGTAGTATTATGATGCTGCTTTTAAGCCCTATGAAGTGTAGTGCCAATATTAACCCCGAGAAGCACTGCTAGGCTACCCTTGACACAGACGTCTAGTGCGTGTACACGCGAGAAGTATTACTATGGTATGAGCGAGGAGTATTATTAGGAGACCTCGACATCTTCGATCTAATGCGAATATATACGGCTGTTATGATACCGGTGTACGCACTGAGAGGCGAATATCACACACTGAAGGCTCGGCTCTTGGCGAGGAAGTATCTCTACGGTGTTTACGTGTCTAGGGCAGTCTGAAATGTTAGTCCTTACTATATCACCTGTGGCTATCGAAACAACACTCATGGCTTGTAACACTTCTCTCTTGCAGGTATGGCCTGACTTCCTCCCAGTCATCAAAATATAACGAACCGGGGGGCTGGCAACGTTAGCAACGCATGCCATACCCGCGCACATACACGTGTGTGGATGGAAAATGTTTTCCGTGTGGGTTGACACGTGCTGCTGCATTCAGAGTCTCTCCACTATCACCCACTTCTTCTATTGAATGCGCAAAATATGCATCACATACAACTATACCGATGAAACTGCCTGGACGGGTGTTCCGCTAGAACCATCGCACTAGTAGAAGTGTACCGACAGTAACACGGCAGCACTAGAAGTGGCGCCCCGATCTATTATGACCATGAAAGCAGTATTATGAGCTTGAGAGCGAACAGACCAAACACTCTGCAGAAATGCCAAGTCGCTACGTAATGGCAAGTAGTACATGTTGTAGCAGCCTCCTAGTGAGACCACCCAATCGCTGTGTTAGGGCACCCCCTACATATAGCAAGCACTCACGAAGACTCTGCGTGTGAACAAACAGCTATATAACGACTATGTAGATATATAGAGTATATACATCTACATATATGTAGAGTCTTTGACTGTGTGAGAGTACGTCGCAGATGTACCAAGTGCTCTCAAAGAAAAAAGGCAGATTTCGTGTGTTGAAAAGTAGTATACATAGCATGCAGTTGGCACCCAATCTACGAAGTCTCTTGTAAACGGACATGTTGCTTGACGCCACATCGTTTCGCCGAGCAGGTTGAATAGTCTATTGAAATTGGAATAGGTGGAAAGCACCACGCAAGTGATGGTGTCCTCTGCTACTTGGCAAACCCCATCTGTATAATAATGCTTCAAGTCTTCTTCTACAGACTTACAGAAGAACACATCGCGATACATCAATAGTTACACATTTATCTTGTGCAATAGGGCTGAGGTGATCACTATGAAAGCTCTCGTCTCCTATTTCTCATCAGGCGTGCATAAGGCTACCACCGCTTCAGCTCTTACGTCTTGACTTCTGTAGTCTTACTGCCAGTGTAAGGCTCTGGTGAATTGTCTATGCAGCGCTGCCTACTAGCAGAGGCGTCTTGAGTAACAACAATGGTTCCCAGTAACGTGAACGACCCGTGAGTGTTTCCTTGTCGGAAGGCATATACGAAAATGTGTAGCGACTGTTACACGCTACTACAGCGAATCCCTCCCATAGCTTTTTTATCACTATTCAGTAGGGAACATCGCTCTTGTTATGGATGGTAGAGCTTCACTGCAACCTTCTAATCGTATCGGTGTACCTGGAGGAGAGGTGCACGTGTACAATAATACAGTAGATGTTACATACGCGCAAGTCCTACTACTGTTTATATGATTGTTATATCAGCGCTGGTCTATATTTGCGTGGACACCATGAGACGCCCTGAGCGTTGCAGTGTACTTTTACATGCTTGTGAGGAAGTCGTCTGAGCGTAAAGTTGTTCTGCAAACGTGTACACGTCGGTAAAGAAGTGAAGTCAAGACTCGGAACGTGCTTTTTGGAACGCCGACTTGGAAAAATTTCGGTGAAGAACCTAGTTGCATGAACTGTCAAAGAAACGAACTTGTGGTCGGAAACACAGTCGCGGCAAATTCCGAAACGTTTTAAGTGAGCTCCAGGGATAACTTCTTGCAAGGTGAGAAGGTGCCCGCACTCTCTGGGGCGCACGTATAAAGTTTGCACAACACGAGCGCTAGTAACATTCACCAAGGCAGCTATATCCACAGTAGCAACATTTCTTCGTCAAAAAAGAGTTAGCATTCACTATCAGTGTGTACTATTGTTGTGTAGTGTTTCCCCTGCAGTACCTCCATATATTAATCTTGAAAACAGGATGTGTCATAGGGAGCAATAGAGGGGACAGCTGGGCTTACATGCAGGCTAGTAGAAGTGGCCACTCAGAAGCGCAGAAGCTTTACCCGTGTTTTCTAGACACACGTAGAAACATCTTCTTGTCTTGTGGTGGTGTAGTTTTGCACGATATCAGAAACGTTTCACCCTAATATAGAGACGCGCGGGCAGTCATCAGCAAGTAGTTCCTGCACTGAAAGGCGTGATAGACACTGACAGAAAGTTCACAGACACACACACGAGGCATGTTTTGTGTATTGACATGACCTCTCTCCGAGCACACACACATGCCAGGCTCTCCCATCTATCATAATGTTCAAAGATGGGATGTGTGCTGCGCGACTGTCAGAAAAACGTGCCTTTGTTTTCCAGTATGAGGGAAAACATAACATACCTTTGTCTTTTTGATTGGAGGCCAAGAGGGTGCACTGTTGATGTCCACCCAGCTACGATTGAATTCTCGTTTGAATTTAGCGCGCAGCTTGTCACTCAGTCTTCCTGAACGCTCGTCCACAATAGGCAGTGGTCTGCCTTTACTGTTGTTGGAAGTTTTTGTAGCTACAATGATGCTGCTAGCGGTGCTGCTCTCTCCCGTGCTGCTGCCTGCAGTGCTGCTGTCTGCGCTTGTAGTACGGCTGGAATCATCGCCTAGCGGATTGTCAGGAGCCTTCTCTATGTTATCAGCAGCAGAAAGGCAGCCCTCCGGCTGCGTATCTGTTCTGTCGTCTCCTTCTTCTCTCTGAAGGTTCTGGTGAATGGAATTTTCAACGTGTGTTTCTTCCTGACATCTTGCCTCTGCACCCAGTTCTTCCGTCGTCATAGATATTTGCCCGCTATTACTAACATCCTCTTCGCAACCTTCGCTTCTGCTGCTCCTGTAACTTCCGCTGTCAGTACACATCCCGTCGATGTTGTGGTGGATTCCTTCCCGAGACCCCCTGTTTACCAGGCCTTGACCTTGGCCGTCAGCATTTGTGAGTGCAACAGGAAGTGCTGCTCTTATGTCTTGAAGAGTGTAAGCGGAAACGCTAGGTGACGCTGTAGGACTACCACTTCCCTGTGCTACTGGGGCCTCGTCTGTGTCCGCATCTTCCTGCGTGGTGGCTGTGGCCGCAATTTCAACCGCCTTGTTCTCTCTAGTCTGGCGAACCGTAGTTTTAGCTGTAGGCGACTTGCATGTTTCGTTGCTTCCACTAGAAGACGGTACAACGCACTGTAAAGTACTACCTGACAAACCCTGGCTTTCTGACCATGCACAGGAACTAGTGGCGAGGGCGAATGAAGACCGCGAATCGTCGCAAAGCTGCAATGCGGAGTCCCCACTGTTGTCACTTCTCTCACAGTTCTGAGACTGCGTTTTGGATAGACTGCTCTGATTACAGGCGTTAACGACAGTTGTTCGTACCGTACTTAATTGGACGTTCTTGCTGAACGTAGAAGGTGGGACCTCTGTGCGAAGTGTCGTGGCGATAGCCGCAGTGACGTCATGTAAAGGTGAGGCTGGTCGTCTGTTTCCAGTGACTGCGTTAGTCTCTGCAATGGCATTCGGTGTGTCACCAGCAGAGCTGCGCCAACGTCTTGCGGGTGAGGCGCTCGCAGTTGAAGACGGTGTAGAAGCAGCAACGGGAGAGCCACATGCGGTGGTAGCTCCGGCAGTAGCATGGCGTGTGCGAGAAGAAGATATGTCAACCAAGCAGTGGACTTCTTGAGAAATACTGGCGTCTTCCACAGCTCTCGGTACGGTGTCAGAAAGTGGCGCGGGACACATACCACTCTGAACAACTTCAGGTACGCAGGGAGGCGCGGAGCACCCTTCAAGCGTCGATACAGAGCCGTGAGATTTTTTGCTCATTTCCTCCTTCCAGATTTGCACAGACGAATTCGCCGCAGAAGAAGGCGTCACGGAGATACACATTCTGGCTGCCTCTTGAGAATTATCGCTGGCCGTCTGGGGAGCAGGTGGAGACTGAGAAGAGAGCAGTGGTGTAGACACAAAACTGGGTGCGCTCACACTCTTGTCGCACGCGAGTTCCGCAGACGAAACCCACTGCTCGGCACTATTGTACTTCTGCAAGGAAGAACGTCGCCTCGCTGCTGCGATGTTGTTGCAGGTGCTATGACTTACACTGCGGGAGCCAGTAGAATGGCGTGAGCTCGCAGCACACCGTTGCGTCATCGTCCATGCAAAATTATCAGGCCCAGACGAAAAGAAACCACTCTCTGGCAGGCACCAAGAAAGCCTCTTTCTCGGGCTTCAATGTTGCACCGCTCCTGTGCAGTTGCTGCCTCCACGAAATATATTTGTGCGCAAGTGGCCGTCACCTACCCATGCTGTATGCAACGTCATAAAGAGCATAACACTCCCATCACTGCGTCGCTAATTCTACCGGTAGCAAAGTTATCTCCCAGATCAACTTCGCAGACCACTTGTTGCGAGTAGCGGGATGGCGGGCAGAGTATCATGCCTGCCGTTGACGTGCACGAAACTAGGCCGAATCAGGGGTACATCACTCTCTCTGTGAGGCAGCGAACAATTTCCCAAACAGCCAGTGGGTCGTCATAGGGGTGCTAGGGCTCCTGCTCTCACTTGTAACAGAGGCACTGGCGCATATGCACTTTCTTGGCAGGAAAAAACAACACGGGAACGCCGCCACAGATACGCACACTACTACCTATGGCGCTTGCATAAATCAGAACGCAGACTATGCAGGTATAAAAACAATGCACGCAAGCGTCGTAACACAAAGCGAAGCGCTCAGCACATGTGAACACGCACAACGAAGCCAGGCAACGATTTTCTGGCGAATTTCCTGAGCATACATGATTCTTCAAAGCAGCACGGTTGACGGAAGGCACTGTACACTTATCGCCACAGCACAAGGCTTTATGCTCCTCCTTACACATCTGCATTGCCTACACAACTGGAAGGCCGACACGCCAGACATACACAGATTCTTGTGTAGAAGTCTACCCAGGCGCATACGAGAGATTTCATGTCGGCACACTTTGTCGTGGCAGGTTCTCTTTCCCTTATCAGATTACGAACCTACAAGCCACCGGAGGAGGCATTGTGCTTAGTAGTCCGGTGAAAAGTCCTAGATCAGCTCTTGACTAGATGTGCAAGGTCTGGACTACACGACTTGTCACCACGACCTCCGTCGTTGGCCGATCACTGATTCCGCGGCTTCTTCAGTAACGTGGTAATGCGGACACTGGTAACCCGAAATCAAAAAGTTTTCCACGCAGACAGACTTGACAAGTGTGAATAAACACGCGTCTCCGCTGCCGCATGTGCTCCAGATGCATAGACCGCGATCTAGTCTCACTTCTACAGGAAGGCAGTACGGTGACCGAAAGTAGTCGAGAGCGCTTTGAATACACGGTGTCCTAGGAATATATGGGCGACGGCGACCGACAAGCACTCTTTTACTGTTATCCACTATGGGAGAAATTTCACCACCCAAGCAAAACACTTCTGCACACTTTTCAAATGAACTATATGGAAGAGCGTTGTAAACCTCCTACAGTTGCACCCCCCGCGCGCAGAGGCTCGCCAGCTGCGGTGCAGCAGCTTCTCGGGTGCTTGCACCGCACGGTGGCGGCTGAGAAGAGGGCCTGCTGGTCAAGAGCGTATGCATTACCAGGAACGATTGCAAAGACGCATGGTAGTCGACCTAGCCCTATTATCATGCACCGTCCACATCCGCGTCTACCACTTAATCCCGTCCATGGAAGCGGGGGCGAAAAATATCTGCGGAGGTTGATGTGATTACCACATCCGTCTGAGGAAGAGGGACTATTGCCGGAAAGGGTGCGGCACCTGAAACCCCTTTACTCTGATTCCTTGTTAATTGTATCATTGTGAACAGCGCGGGCAATTCTTTGGGGTAAGCGCTAGTGCTGGCTATTGTAAATCGTGCGGCTGAATGAGAGCACGCCGCCTGAGGGATGACACAGGCGCGAAAAACGCGTCCGCTGGCCGTAGAGTCGGGATAAGCGTGCTTTCTACGGGACGTGAGCTCGTCCCAGCCCTTTTTGACCCCTGGTAAGTTTGTCTGTTTTAGCACTGTGTCTGTCTTAGATTTGAAAATATTCATCTGGAGGGACGGTGCAGAGATGGAGTCCGCCGATAAAAATGGCCGCCGATTACCGGAATGTTTTGTTACCTCACAGAGCACGAACGCATAACGAACTGCGTAAGTTGTAAGCCGCACCTGAAGATGTAAGTTGTACTGAAAGCAAAACCTAGTCTGCGCCGATGACATCTTCTGACAGCGTTGGCTGCACTCCATTCATGATACACAACTACAGCCAAAATTGTATGCGCGGCAAGCGGCGAGCACGCTCGCAGCCCTGATTCGCGTGCTCTTCGCTGCCACCTTTGAGAACACCCTACAACGCTGGACCTCGTAAATACATGCGAGGTCCTGAAGAACGTGTATTGAGGCACATACAGCGTCGCCGTCGCTCTGGGGCAAACGTGTGATCCGTTAGGCTCTAGCTACTGCGCGCACCCCAAGTCCAAGTTGAGACACAGGCAAAACCACGAGAGGGAGATACGGAAGCTATCAGGGGGAAGGTCAGTCTGCTTCAGGATGATACCTAGGGTCCTCTCCTTCCTCCAGTGGAAAACGAAATACTATGTCTGTCACCGTGAAGTCTCCGGATTTTTCGAATGACGTAACCCTGTCCAGCAGCGCAGTATTCCTCTGTGTATAGGAGTATGCGGCCGTTGTGCGATGGGCTGCCCCCTCATGCATAAAATCGCTAATTTGTGGCCGGCTCTGGCGCACCTGCATCCACGTATTGCGTCCACTGGCGGGCAACCTGGAGGGACGGACGTTACCTTATATCACAAAGATTACGGACATTCCAGAGATTTTACGTGGGTCATGGTCATGAAGCGTTATGATTTGCTCTGGTCTTCCTTGCACCCCAAAGACTGTGTATGGGCGTTAAGTTGCCGTGTGTGAGCTTCGACAACGAAACAGTCAGCACAGCCGCAGCATAGCCTAAGTGCATACAGTGGTCTCCATATTGTATTGCATCGGTGTGCGCTATGGAAGCGTCCGCTTGTCTGCGTCTGCGCTGGCCAAAGTCATCATAAACTATACCGTCGCTGTCGGTATCACGTGCTTCCCGGATACCCCCACGTTTGGTGCCCGATGTAGGTAAATCACTAATTCGAGCATCTTAACACTAACCTCTTCACTAGGAAAAGGGCGAGATGGGTTGTTGGCATCGTTGCCACACCGCTATGCACCTCTACTTTTCTACACATGCCCATATTCCTGCAGTTGGTGCGCTGTGATGGACTCTCGGGGGGGGCTTATCTGCTCAATGCAGTCAACTCGTCTACCAGTAGCCCTCCGTCATCAGGATGAGCGAGGATGTCCCGTCCTTCTACAGAAGTCTCCAAGCATGCCACGGCAACTAAGGTTGCCCAGCCCCCCTAGGGTTTGTGGTATTACAAGCGGGGCTCTTCCATAATTCAATAGCGCAGTGCCACATATAGTCCAGGGCCCGTGGTTCAGACGTGCGATGTGAGTTCGTTATCGTGTATATGTGGTGATTTCCATGAGCAAGTACCACACGCGTCACGTGCTGTGCGTACTTCTCGACTGACGGTGCCACCTTTGTTATGCAGCATTCATCGGGTGACAGGCGAACAAAGCCTCCACATGGTGCTGCTCAGGTTTCGCAAGGCAAAATCTCACGCTTGTTCCCACTGACCGCTGCTGGCGGTTGCGAGTGAGTGCCACGGCGTAGCTGCCGTTAACGGGTTCTACTGATTTTTCCTTAGTCATCTGATGCGAAATATCTAGTTCTGAGCGAAGAGTTCAGTTCCTAGGTAGCGAGCACGTGATGGCCTGAAGGTTGCAACGAGAGGCACCACTGAACGCTGGATACAACTGTGAGGTGGAAAACATTCTGTATGGACATCACTGCGCTTATTCGCACGATTACTGGGCCTATCGGTGCCTACGAGCAACTTTTATGATACGAGTATACAAGCGATACCCTGATGCGGAGCCTATTCTGTCTAGATGGAGTGCAAACACGCTCTACCTCTTAGCGAGCAGTTTACCAAAGGTCAACGCTGTGCATCTCTTTTTGAAGTACTGTCAACCGTTCCTTTGTAAGAGGAAAACGGTCACAAACGAGGTTCTCCGCCACCTATGGGAAAGAACAATCCGTCATACGATCGGCGGTGCACATACCTCGCACTCTGCGCCATCCGCAGCAGGCGCGCGCCACGGCGCTAGGTATCCTGTGCTGAGTTTTTTTCTACTTGCAGAGTGCATAGACTCTTAGCACCACGTTCTACAAAAAGTCAGTTTTGATTTATGCCGGAACGGACGTTTGGAGTGCCCATGTTGGTGTCACGTGAGGCGCTGGGGCATGCCGGTCCACGTCATCTCACCCGAAGCAGGACGCACCCACACAGTTTGGTGTATCACGTCTAACTAAGCTAACTTTGCGGTCGAAAGTGGGGCGATCTTGGCCGGCTGCCATCTTCTGCTTTCGTAGACTGCTACACATCAGTGCCTTCCTCACAAGGTGTTTTCACCAGATCCATTACAGGAATACAAACGCTGCTGTTCGGCACGGTCAACCTAAGCGAGCATCTGCACTCAGCAGAATGAGCAGTGCTAACGTGAATATCAGTAACGATCACGGACAGAGCAGCGAACCGTAAAGCTCTGGAAGTCCCACTCTGCCCTGTCTATACCACCGATAGACTGGAAAAGGGTGAGACGGGATTGTCTGTTGCCGCACGAAATCGCAAGAAGTTCCAATGCATGTCGCTTATTTGATTAATGTAGGCGTGCCTGCGTTGAAGCAGCGGCAAAAAACGTATATGTGACTGCTGCGAGTCCCTGTCGTAGGAGCGAGGAGGAATCGTGTTTGCATGAATGTATCGATGGGGCTGAAGTACAAATATTCAGCTGCTTCTCTACGTGTTCTGGGTAACGGGCATGATTATTTATGAAAGACACGCGGGGGCGCCGTCTGACGCTGCCTTGTGCTTGATCATGCATGTTATCTGGGTCTGCTTCCAAGCTGGTCTCACTTCCTGTCGAACGCCAGGACTGCCCTTCAAATACGTGTTCCGCGAATCGGGGCTTAAAACGTTCAAAGCTCACCACACGAAATTGACCCCTAACAGAAAACACCAATTAGAATACGGACTGTGGTCACTTGTACGGATGAAGGGCGTCGGAGTGTCAAAGCTCTGTTTACATCCCTGACTGACAGCAGGATATGACGACTGCTTCCGTGTCGAATCAGGAAATGAAACGCGGCATCCGGGCCTAAAGAGGAAACAGCGGGGCGTCCGAAGTGTCATCACAGGCCTGAAGCTGACCTGCATAAACGGCATCGAGAAAAATGCTCGCTGTGGCGCAGTTGTATCCAGGCATACGTCTTACTTACGTCTTCGACGTCGCGTGACACGTGTCACTTGCCGTCTGACTTCCCCCCCTCCTTTTGACTCCTTTCGTGTTTTATGAAGGCGCTGCTCTTTTACATCTCTCATGCAACATACTCGGTTGCAAAAGCCACGCACAGCACCCCTGGACGCCGTCAGCGACGCCGGGGTTGGGCTGCGTATTGTATGCACACAATTGTGCAGGAATATAGTTGAGAGGAACTTGCGCAAGACCTCTTTAGACACGATAGTGCAGACGTCCCCGAGTGCAGCGTAGCGTGAAGTCCCTTGCATCCACAGGTTTTGATAGGGGCGGCAGTTTTCACGGAGATTTATTTAGGAACTCCCATTCCGTCTCTCTCAGCCTTCCTTGTTGCTTGAACTGGCTGTGTGCGGTCACATAGGCGGCTGTCTGCACAGCTGTTGAGCACCTGCCACCGCACCAGACCTTTTCACTAGAAGAAACGAGTGAGGGGTACATGAGGTTATGGCTTGTCTTCAATTGATTTTGCTCTGCCTTGCTAGCGTCATGCGCCGCGTTACGGCTCGCACAGGGCGGAAATATGGCATGCAACAGCGAGGATGCTATACACGGCTGCGGAGCTGGCTGAGCAGCGGTGTTAATGCATTCACCGCCAACGCGGCCTCAATGCCGCTGGTACAACGGATTCCCTAATATGACCCTGTTGCGTTGAAGTTTTGGTCGAGAGCACTAGATATGATCCATCCCCACCAAAGTCTCAGACTCACAGGCTCATACTGCTGCTGATTCTGTTTTCTGCGATGCCGTGTCGTAGCAGTCCACAACTCGAGCTCTTAAGCAGTAGTTGTTGACTACGAAGAAGCATGCCGGGTTGCGCCCTTGCGGTTTTAGAGGTGTTGCTGACAGCAGAACCTTGCTTCCTGCAGGTCTAGAACATACATTGGTTGGCCGTCCTCCATCGTCTCCAGGCACGCTGGCGTGCTGCACCCTCAAATCTGCAAGGCATAGTTCCGTTGCGTTCCTGTACGCCCGAGTATTACTTAACCACTTGTCCAGCAGTATACTCACGATTGGTGTTCTTTCGTGCTTCTTTCGTGATGCGATTGCAACGGAGGAGCTTCACACTCTACCGCAGATATCAGCTTTGTTTATGAGGAGGCCACGTCAGCTGCGGACAGATGTGAGAACTTGTGGGTACTTCTGTGCGAAGGACGTGCGAAACCAGCTTTTCATAGCGAGTGGCTGGCTGAACTGCCGCGAGAACTTGCTAGTTTTATAGAGCAGCGGAGAGGATTGTGCACTGCTTCAAACCGAAGACACAACTTGTCTTCCTGCCCGGTCAGTCAAAAGGATGCCGTCACCCAGGTCTCTCATCGGCTGGGAATTAAGCAGCACAGCAGCAACAACTTGCACTGCGCGCTTCAGTGCGGCAACGATGTCGTCGTTGTGACTTGAACCCTTTTCTTTGCGACCGCTTCTTCCCAACCGATGACGTTCTGCAAGATGAAGATGCTGGCTTCGCAAGGGACCCTTCCCTTTGCAGGAGGACAGGCACGTAACGTGGTTTGCAGAAGACTACATGTGATCAAAATATCCAGCTCTCCGTCTCCAGAAGAAGTTCCTTGCCTGCCAACATAAACGCAGTCGGAGGTGCTAAGGGTCGACTGTTTTGATCACTCGAAAAGCATGACTGCCCAGTGTATTGACGCTGTGAGAATTACACTTCATAGTTACCGTGTGATCTATGCGGTTGCTTGCTGCGAGCCATAACATTTCCACGAGAGAGGAAGGTGTACACTGGAAAAGAAGCACCGTATGTGTCTCTCGTCATCTGCTGCTTAAACGCTCTCTCGACGTCGATCTGAATGGCATTCCCATTAGTTTTGTCTAGCTCCCTTACTCATAAGTTGTCCACGCATTAGAACGCATTCTCTCTTTCTCCATTGTTCACGCTGGAGTCGCATCTGGAGGTTGTTAAAGAACCTCTAATATATGGTCCCATCGATACTCAACAGAGAACAAAGCAGACAGATAATGCGAGTGAAGTGCGGTATCGTTGTGAGAAAACAGCATGCAGATTTCGTTTGCCGGGAGGCGCCAAAGGAAGGGTGACTACCACCTCCAGGCGCCTGACTATCCCACAGGTGTATGAGGCCGTTAGTGCTGCTTCTGATGTCCGGACCTCCCCGAGAGAAGTCACGCACAACTCTTTTCAGCTATCAGAGAACTCTGCGAAGGCTGTTTTTGTTCATCTCTCATAGTAGCAGCCGTGTTAAAATACACTGCTGAACACGATTACAATATGCCTTCTATTTTCCTCTCATTACTACATTGAAGGCAGTGAGAAGCGTGTACAAGTCAGCGGCTTCAGTTCTTCAAACAGTGCTGCCGCTGCCAGTATACTTGTTGTGGTGATCGCAGCAGGCGCACTGAAACACACATCAAGAAACGACCAGCAGATACCGTTTGTGAACTATGCGGTGTCCGATATATTGTACGTCTTCAGATGTAGCGTTCGCAGAGGTAGAAGTTGTTTTATCTTTGACATAGCTGTGTGTCTTCGAGTGTCTCTTTTTCAACATCACTTGCTACTCTCCTTGATTTCCCAACGTCTAATGAGATCTGTGTGCGCACGTACCACGTTTCGCTGATTTGGTTCGGTTCTCCTCCCCATCGATGTGGCTATCGCCGTTTTCATCAGCCAGAATCGCAGCATTACGGTCTATCTCCCGAAGGTTGTGATCCAGCCATAATCCTACACATCCTCATGTTTGTTGAAGAATAAGGCTCTCGGAACGCACGTAAAGCAAACATGCTTTTTTCTGCGCTCTTCGCCGATGGAAGGCTACGGAGGAGAGGCAGGATGGTGTAACCGCAAACGGACAGTACTTTTTTTCCTCCAAGGGACAATTTACGACTACGGAATACACGAGGTGACTGCAAACGTCCAGTGCTTTCTTTCATCTCATTCACACCTTTACAGGTACTGATCTCACAGAGCGGTCCACCCCCCTCATACCAGCTTCTCATTAAAATCGCCCTCCTCTACTTCCCTGTGTACCCGCTCTTATCACAGCGCTTTCTACCACAACGCAGTTGTAAGTTTACCGCCCTAGTCTTTGCTGTTTCAGTTATAGTGATGATGTTTCCGCACTGGTTCAGTGCGTCGTTCTTGGCGACCTGCCCCTCTCACACATGTAAGAAAGTTGCAGGTATTTTCAGCATTCCTGTAGACAATCAGAAGCAATGCATTTCCATTGCTGCATGCACGCACTGGCTACCACAAAGAGTATTAGCGTGTAAATCTCCTTCAAAAAACGAGAGGACACCGCAGATCACATTTCCCCAGTCTTCTTCGGGGACTAAAGCGTCTAACTACACCTTTTTGACAGCAGTGAAACCTTATGAAGAAGACCGTGTCGCTTCAGCGAATACAGGTTTCGACGGGAGTACACTTATGAAGAAACCCACTGAGAGTCACCGCGAAAGAGGAGCTAGTGTTTACGGAGGAAACTCATGTGTTTCCTCTACTACAGCAGCCAATAACGTACTCTGTTACTCTCTCGACTACACTCGCTCATGGAATCGCGAAAATGACAAAGCGCCGGATCATGTATCTGCCTCGTGCGGCCGGGACTCAGGCTCTCAGAGCCTGCAGCACTCTTCAAATCTTTTGAAACTTGAAGGTGTAACTAGCACTTGGCATTATCTCAGTGCATCACGCGCTTGGTCTCTCTTGTTGTTGTTGTTTCTTTGGCCTTCGCTATGCATTCAGATGGCCTGGGCCGCCGCCGCATGTCTTTTTTTCTGTATATCCTTCTCACATAAGCTTATGTTTCTGATGCACGTATCTAGGTATGACTTGTATCTAGAAGCACCCCACTACATTCGCCTGCTCTACACTCCTTCTAACGTCGCCTTCCCTCCCCCCCCCACACAACTGTCGTCCTTCAATTTTGGCGCCTATTGGTTTGACGTCTTCTTTGTGAGCGTGTCTTCTTCAGTATATTCGTATGTTATTCGTGTATCTATTGTCTTTGTGTATCACACAGGAGAAAAGCTCTCTGTTCTACGAGGGACGCCTTGTGACGTTAGTGCGTTTCACCGCACAGTCAACCCACAACTTGTGTCCCCGACTGTCCTTTGTTTTTCTGTCGTGTCGAAGGACGCCTTCATACACTATTTCGTCCTCTCCGCCCCATGGTTATCGCTATTCAGCTTGTCGTCGCTGCTGTGCAAGCACGGAGAGGCCACAAGCGTACCGTTTGTTTATCTGTGTTCACGATCGCACTCCCGCCTTGTAGTTGCCTCTTCCGCTACCCGCTGCCCCTTTGTGGCGTCATTCCATAATTTGCATTCCTTGCTCTACCTTGTGTATGTCGTGTTGGCATTCACGCTGAAGCAGAATCGAATCGTTTTTATCTTATTGTTGTCGTCTGTGCTATCATCGGTGCTGCCTACTTTACCGGCGCCACCGTTGCTATCGTTTGCATCTGGAGTACTGCAGTGTACCACTTCTTCGTGTCCATGGAGTATGACTACTGCTGTGCGCACTCCTGCAGAAGCTCTTCCGATACTTCTTGTTTGCGAGGCTGATGCTCGGCAGTACATTGCTGTGGCCCGGAATTTCGATGTTGTCACGCCGCAAAAGAATTTCATTCTGTGTGTGGCGACGACGTGCCTTTGGCCCTGTTCTTTTTGCTGGATATCGCTCTCCAAACCGGAAGCCACGTCTGCTGGGTGTTCAATGCAGTGTTCCCCGGAATCTAAACGTATTCACGAAATATCGGCCTTTCTCCTGGATCCCTGTGTGACGAAGGAGGCGTGGTATAAAGCGGTGGCTTTTTGTCGGTGGGTTTTATCTCCCACTGTTCTGTCGCCAGATCTCGCCTTGATTGGAGCCCGCGTCTTTGTGATGACGCATAAATCGATACTTTGTTGGCCCTTTTCTGGTTGGGCACGTCTGTGTCAGCACTGTTCCACTTGGAATTCGTTCGTTGCCGCTTGGCATGTCCTACGGTTACAATCCTTGGATGAATTGCTGAATGTGTTTTTCATTGTGTGCTGCTTTGTGTGGCACTCTTCGAGACTACGTTTCGTGTCTATGTTGCATCGCAGTATCATTTTCTGCGGCTCCTCATTTTTATGTAGGGAAGGGGACAGCACCCAGTGGTTATTACGTCCACGCTGTTCCATTCGCTTTTTCTCTGTCCTTTTGTCACGTGCGGTACTGCCGCTGTTGCTTCTCTTGCTGTCGTGGACAGTGAAAAGCGTTGAATTCACGGTTGTATCAGATGTCAACCAAAACGTCTTCCTCGACCTGGCGGGTGGCTTAACCGAAGAGCAAGACTCATTAGTTCTTCGCATGACTGCGGGCAGACGATTGACAATATTGAATTTTGATAAACAAAACTTCGAGATAATGCCTAGTAGCTTCCGCATTGAAGCGTATCAAATACTTTATGGCACTGCCAATGGTGAAAAAGATTACAAAAACCCTCTTGGATGCGATAGAACTGTGCCACGTGTTAGATATACCGCCTACTTCATTTTCGCTTCCCCTCTTGCGGATTTCTGGGAGCAGCGGCAGGCCGGTTCGGCACTGAATGAACAACCAGGTCTGCCAGTCCCACTTCCACCTCCAGACTCTGACATGTACTGCTTTCATTGGCCTCGCGGTTATCAAGCGGTTTCGCTGGGCACTGGGCTCTGCATTCAAGTTATTGAAAAAAGAATGAATGTCAAGTATGTTCTCAATGTTATGTTTTTAGCTCCCGTCTCCTCTTCCGCCGTCCGTTTCACATCACTCAATACTTGGAGTGTACTAGTATGGGGGGCATTATCTCTTCTTTTAGCAGGAGTTCTTTCTCTGTGGTGATGAGAGGAAAGCCCTAAGGACACACCGTACTGTGTGTCACTGTGTATGCGTGTGTGTATATCTCTTTGACGGTTGTTGTAATACGTACCACTTGATCATTCAACACATGTTTTTTGCAACACTTGTACGTCAGTAGAATATCACGTCCCTCGCGTTTACAGACGCTTCTGTACAGGTGAGTATTGGCGAGTGCGGGCTGGGTGTATGTCATTGTCTTACAAGCGCAGGCGTAGGCGGGTGAAAGGGGCACATGCTGTTACGAAGGGTTGACGCCAACAGGGGCAGCCGCAGTTGTTCGTGGTATGTTGGGCGCTCGTGGTCATGCCTCTTCAAATTTATGTGTAGTGTTTGTACTGAGAGAGCCCTTGCTTGTGGTGTCGCGCGGATTGTAGGTGCTGTAGTCGAGACTTCAAATATATATATGTACACACGTATGTACGTACGTCTGTATCCTTGTATATATATATATATATATATGTAACAGTTCGATGAGGGCTGTGGCCATGCTGGTACGTTTTTAGGGGACCGTGACCAACTGAAACGCCCAAGTGCAAGCTGGACCCCGTAACACAACACGACTCTCCTCCTCCCCGCAACTGTGGTGGTAAAAGCGAAGTAAAGGGAGCTTGTACTGTTTTCGTATCTATCAGAGTCGTTTTTGCCCTGTGACGCTCTACGCAGGATCAAGTGCGAATAATTTGTAGGCTGCTGGCAGTGATTTGCACACGTCATCGGACTGCATATGTCAGTCCCTAGCACGACGCATGCCCGAGGTAGTGAGTAGCTGTCGTAAGTCAAAAACTCACTTTTCTGTTATGAGGCTCATGCTTCCTACAGGGTTAGCAACGATTGTCAGTACTGTTGTACAACCGTACGTGGCTAGCTAACTAATCAAGATTAACCGGGTTTAGCCTGTGTCTCGTTGCTGCCGAGTTGCAGCAGATATGTGAAGTGACTCCACATAGGTAATAAATGGCGCTCACAGCGAGCAGTATATGTGGTCGGTCAGACTGTCCCTTGATATTGGAGACATTGATATGTCCGTGCTCACTGACAAATGAGTTGTGGCCTCGTTGTGCCGGTCATCCGGTAAGGAAGTACCGTT
>NW_026700019.1:0-20681 GCF_030435755.1 Ochotona princeps | reverse complement strand
TAGGCACTAAGCATAGTGTGTGAAAACTGAGTTTCCTTGAGAGCTGCTTAGAAGCCTGATGGTGTGTGAAGTTAGTGAGCCAAATGAGTTGTTCTGCCACAAGAACCACTCGGCTGATCCTTCTTCAATATGCCCTTCACCAACATGCAGTGTTTCCTTGATTGAATTAGCTCTCACACCAATATTTGCGTCTAGAGCCTTTGCATTGAGGGCTATCTGAAAACGGCTGTGGCGCTGAGTTGCCTGTGAATGTGGAGTTGGTGGCATGTGAAACCCGCATGTGGAGCATTCGTTGTGTGGGATGCTCACCAAGCTTCATTTCAGTCCTAGGCACTCAAAGGGCACTAAGCATAGAGTGTGAAAACTGAGTTTCCTTGATAGCTGCTTGGAAGCCTGATGGTGTGTGAAGTTAGTGAGCCAAATGGAGTTGTTCTCCCACAAGAACCACTCGGCTGATCCTTCTTCAATATGCCCTTCACCAACATGCAGTGTTTCCTTGATTGAATTAGCTCTCACACCAATATTTGCGTCTAGAGCCTTTGCATTGAGGGCTATCTGAAAACGGCTGTGGCGCTGAAGTTGCCTGTGAAGTGGAGTTGGTGGCATGTGAAACCCGCATGTGGAGCATTCGTTTGTGTGGGATGCTCACCAAGCTTCATTTCAGTCCTAGGCACTCAAAGGGCACTAAGCATAGAGTGTGAAAACTGAGTTTCCTTGAGAGCTGCTTGGAAGCCTGATGGTGTGTGAAGTTAGTGAGCCAAATGGAGTTGTTCTCCCACAAGAACCACTCAGCTGATCCTTCTTCAATATGCCCTTCACCAACATGCAGTGTATCCTTGATTGAATTAGCTCTCACACCAATATTTGCGTCTAGAGCCTTTGCATTGAGGGCTATCTGAAAACGGCTGTGGCGCTGAAGTTGCCTGTGAATGTGGAGTTGGTGGCATGTGAAACCCGCATGTGGAGCATTCGTTTGTGTGGGATGCTCTACCAGGTTCATTCCTAGATAATGCACTCAAAGGGCACTAAGCATAGAGTGTGAAAACTGAGTTTCCTTGAGAGCTGCTTGGAAGCCTGATGGTGTGTGAAGTTAGTGAGCCAAATGGAGTTGTTCTGCCACAAGAACCACTCGGCTGATCCTTCTTCAATATGCCCTTCACCAACATGCAGTGTTTCCTTGATTGAATTAGCTCTCACACCAATATTTGCGTCTAGAGCCTTTGCATTGAGGGCTATCTGAAAACAGCTGTGGCGCTGAAGTTGCCTGTGAATGTGGAGTTGGTGGCATGTGAAACCCGCATGTGGAGCATTCGTTTGTGTGGGATGCTCTACCAGGTTCATTCCTAGATAATGCACTCAAAGGGCACTAAGCATAGAGTGTGAAAACTGAGTTTCCTTGAGAGCTGCTTGGAAGCCTGATGGTGTGTGAAGTTAGTGAGCCAAATGGAGTTGTTCTCCCACAAGAACCACTCGGCTGATCCTTCTTCAATATGCCCTTCATCAACATGCAGTGTTTCCTTGATTGAATTAGCTCTCACACCAATATTTGCGTCGAGAGCCTTTGCATTGAGGGCTATCTGAAAACGGCTGTGGCGCTGAAGTTGCCTGTGAATGTGGAGTTGGTGGCATGTGAAACCCGCATGTGGAGCATTCGTTTGTGTGGGATGCTCTACCAGGTTCATTCCTAGATAATGCACTCAAAGGGCACTAAGCATAGTGTGTGAAAACTGAGTTTCCTTGAGAGCTGCTTAGAAGCCTGATGGTGTGTGAAGTTAGTGAGCCAAATGGAGTTGTTCTCCCACAAGAACCACTCGGCTGATCCTTCTTCAATATGCCCTTCACCAACATGCAGTGTTTCCTTGATTGAATTAGCTCTCACACCAATATTTGCGTCTAGAGCCTTTGCATTGAGGGCTATCTGAAAACGGCTGTGGCGCTGAAATTGCCTGTGAATGTGGAGTTGGTGGCATGTGAAACCCGCATGTGGAGCATTCGTTTGTGTGGGATGCTCACCAAGCTTCATTTCAGTCCTAGGCACTCAAAGGGCACTTAGCATAGAGTGTGAAAACTGAGTTTCCTTGAGAGCTGCTTGGAAGCCTGATGGTGTGTGAAGTTAGTGAGCCAAATGGAGTTGTTCTCCCACAAGAACCACTCGGCTGATCCTTCTTCAATATGCCCTTCACCAACATGCAGTGTTTCCTTGATTGAATTAGCTCTCACACCAATATTTGCGTCTAGAGCCTTTGCATTGAGGGCTATCTGAAAACGGCTGTGGCGCTGAAGTTGCCTGTGAATGTGGAGTTGGTGGCATGTGAAACCCGCATGTGGAGCATTCGTTTGTGTGGGATGCTCTACCAGGTTCATTCCTAGATAATGCACTCAAAGGGCACTAAGCATAGAGTGTGAAAACTGAGTTTCCTTGAGAGCTGCTTGGAAGCCTGATGGTGTGTGAAGTTAGTGAGCCAAATGGAGTTGTTCTCCCACAAGAACCACTCGGCTGATCCTTCTTCAATATGCCCTTCACCAACATGCAGTGTTTCCTTGATTGAATTAGCTCTCACACCAATATTTGCGTCTAGAGCCTTTGCATTGAGGGCTATCTGAAAACGGCTGTGGCGCTGAAGTTGCCTGTGAATGTGGAGTTGGTGGCATGTGAAACCCGCATGTGGAGCATTCGTTTGTGTGGGATGCTCACCAAGCTTCATTTCAGTCCTAGGCACTCAAAGGGCACTAAGCATAGAGTGTGAAAACTGAGTTTCCTTGAGAGCTGCTTGGAAGCCTGATGGTGTGTGAAGTTAGTGAGCCAAATGGAGTTGTTCTCCCACAAGAACCACTGGGCTGATCCTTCTTCAATATGCCCTTCACCAACATGCAGTGTTTCCCTTGATTGAATTAGCTCTCACACCAATATTTGCGTCGAGAGCCTTTGCATTGAGGGCTATCTGAAAATGGCTGTGGCGCTGAAGTTGCCTGTGAATGTGGAGTTGGTGGCATGTGAAACCCGCATGTGGAGCATTCGTTTGTGTGGGATGCTCTACCAGGTTCATTCCTTGATAATGCACTCAAAGGGCACTAAGCATAGAGTGTGAAAACTGAGTTTCCTTGAGAGCTGCTTGGAAGCCTGATGGTGTGTGAAGTTAGTGAGCCAAATGGAGTTGTTCTCCCACAAGAACCACTCGGCTGATCCTTCTTCAATATGCCCTTCAGCAACATGCAGTGTTTCCTTGATTGAATTAGCTCTCACACCAATATTTGCGTCTAGAGCCTTTGCATTGAGGGCTATCTGAAAACGGCTGTGGCGCTGAAGTTGCCTGTGAATGTGGAGTTGGTGGCATGTGAAACCCGCATGTGGAGCATTCGTTTGTGTGGGATGCTCTACCAGGTTCATTCCTTGATAATGCACTCAAAGGGCACTAAGCATAGAGTGTGAAAACTGAGTTTCCTTGAGAGCTGCTTGGAAGCCTGATGGTGTGTGAAGTTAGTGAGCCAAATGGAGTTGTTCTCCCACAAGAACCACTCGGCTGATCCTTCTTCAATATGCCCTTCACCAACATGCAGTGTTTCCTTGATTGAATTAGCTCTCACACCAATATTTGCGTCTAGAGCCTTTGCATTGAGGGCTATCTGAAAACGGCTGTGGCGCTGAAGTTGCCTGTGAATGTGGAGTTGGTGGCATGTGAAACCCGCATGTGGAGCATTCGTTTGTGTGCGATGCTCTACCAGGTTCATTCCTGGATAATGCACTCAAAGGGCACTAAGCATAGAGTGTGAAAACTGAGTTTCCTTGAGAGCTGCTTGGAAGCCTGATGGTGTGTGAAGTTAGTGAGCCAAAGGGAGTTGTTCTCCCACAAGAACCACTGGGCTGATCCTTCTTCAATATGCCCTTCACCAACATGCAATGTTTCCTTGATTGAATTAGCTCTCACACCAATATTTGCGTCTAGAGCCTTTGCATTGAGGGCTATCTGAAAACGGCTGTGGCGCTGAAGTTGCCTGTGAATGTGGAGTTGGTGGCATGTGAAACCCGCATGTGGAGCATTCGTTTGTGTGGGATGCTCAAAAAGCTTCATTTCAGTCCTAGGCACTCAAAGGGCACTAAGCATAGAGTGTGAAAACGGAGTTTCCTTGAGAGCTGCTTGGAAGCCTGATGGTGTGTGAAGTTAGTGAGCCAAATGGAGTTGTTCTCCCACAAGAACCACTCGGCTGATCCTTCTTCAATATGCCCTTCACCAACATGCAGTGTTTCCTTGATTGAATTAGCTCTCACACCAATATTTGCGTCTAGAGCCTTTGCATTGAGGGCTATCTGAAAACGGCTGTGGCGCTGAAGTTGCCTGTGAATGTGGAGTTGGTGGCATGTGAAACCCGCATGTGGAGCATTCGTTTGTGTGGGATGCTCTACCAGGTTCATTCCTTGATAATGCACTCAAAGGGCACTAAGCATAGAGTGTGAAAACTGAGTTTCCTTGAGAGCTGCTTGGAAGCCTGATGGTGTGTGAAGTTAGTGAGCCAAATGGAGTTGTTCTCCCACAAGAACCACTCGGCTGATCCTTCTTCAATATGCCCTTCACCAACATGCAGTGTTTCCTTGATTGAATTAGCTCTCACACCAATATTTGCGTCTAGAGCCTTTGCATTGAGGGCTATCTGAAAACGGCTGTGGCGCTGAAGTTGCCTGTGAATGTGGAGTTGGTGGCATGTGAAACCCGCATGTGGAGCATTCGTTTGTGTGCGATGCTCTACCAGGTTCATTCCTGGATAATGCACTCAAAGGGCACTAAGCATAGAGTGTGAAAACTGAGTTTCCTTGAGAGCTGCTTGGAAGCCTGATGGTGTGTGAAGTTAGTGCGCCAAATGGAGTTGTTCTCCCACAAGAACCACTCGGCTGATCCTTCTTCAATATGCCCTTCACCAACATGCAGTGTTTCCTTGATTGAATTAGCTCTCACACCAATATTTGCGTCTAGAGCCTTTGCATTGAGGGCTATCTGAAAACGGCTGTGGCGCTGAAGTTGCCTGTGAATGTGGAGTTGGTGGCATGTGAAACCCGCATGTGGAGCATTCGTTTGTGTGGGATGCTCTACCAGGTTCATTCCTTGATAATGCACTCAAAGGGCACTAAGCATAGAGTGTGAAAACTGAGTTTCCTTGAGAGCTGCTTGGAAGCCTGATGGTGTGTGAAGTTAGTGAGCCAAATGGAGTTGTTCTCCCACAAGAACCACTCGGCTGATCCTTCTTCAATATGCCCTTCACCAACATGCAGTGTTTCCTTGATTGAATTAGCTCTCACACCAATATTTGCGTCTAGAGCCTTTGCATTGAGGGCTATCTGAATACGGCTGTGGCGCTGAAGTTTCCTGTGAATGTGGAGTTGGTGGCATGTGAAACCCGCATGTGGAGCATTCGTTTGTGTGGGATGCTCTACCAGGTTCATTCCTAGATAATGCACTCAAAGGGCACTAAGCATAGAGTGTGAAAACTGAGTTTCCTTGAGAGCTGCTTGGAAGCCTGATGGTGTGTGAAGTTAGTGAACCAAATGGAGTTGTTCTCCCACAAGAACCACTCAGCTGATCCTTCTTCAATATGCCCTTCACCAACATGCAGTGTATCCTTGATTGAATTAGCTCTCACACCAATATTTGCGTCTAGAGCCTTTGCATTGAGGGCTATCTGAAAACGGCTGTGGCGCTGAAGTTGCCTGTGAATGTGGAGTTGGTGGCATGTGAAACCCGCATGTGGAGCATTCGTTTGTGTGGGATGCTCTACCAGGTTCATTCCTAGATAATGCACTCAAAGGGCACTAAGCATAGAGTGTGAAAACTGAGTTTCCTTGAGAGCTGCTTGGAAGCCTGATGGTGTGTGAAGTTAGTGCGCCAAATGGAATTCTTCTCCCACAAGAACCACTCGGCTGATCCTTCTTCAATATGCCCTTCACCAACATGCAGTGTTTCCTTGATTGAATTAGCTCTCACACCAATATTTGCGTCTAGAGCCTTTGCATTGAGGGCTATCTGAAAACAGCTGTGGCGCTGAAGTTGCCTGTGAATGTGGAGTTGGTGGCATGTGAAACCCGCATGTGGAGCATTCGTTTGTGTGGGATGCTCTACCAGGTTCATTCCTAGATAATGCACTCAAAGGGCACTAAGCATAGAGTGTGAAAACTGAGTTTCCTTGAGAGCTGCTTGGAAGCCTGATGGTGTGTGAAGTTAGTGAGCCAAATGGAGTTGTTCTCCCACAAGAACCACTCGGCTGATCCTTCTTCAATATGCCCTTCACCAACATGCAGTGTTTCCTTGATTGAATTAGCTCTCACACCAATATTTGCGTCTAGAGCCTTTGCATTGAGGGCTATCTGAAAACGGCTGTGGCGCTGAAGTTGCCTGTGAATGTGGAGTTGGTGGCATGTGAAACCCGCATTTGGAGCATTCGTTTGTGTGCGATGCTCTACCAGGTTCATTCCTGGATAATGCACTCAAAGGGCACTAAGCATAGAGTGTGAAAACTGAGTTTCCTTGAGAGCTGCTTGGAAGCCTGATGGTGTGTGAAGTTAGTGAGCCAAATGGAGTTGTTCTCCCACAAGAACCACTCGGCTGATCCTTCTTCAATATGCCCTTCACCAACATGCAGTGTTTCCTTGATTGAATTAGCTCTCACACCAATATTTGCGTCTAGAGCCTTTGCATTGAGGGCTATCTGAAAACGGCTGTGGCGCTGAAGTTGCCTGTGAATGTGGAGTTGGTGGCATGTGAAACCCGCATGTGGAGCATTCGTTTGTGTGGGATGCTCACCAAGCTTCATTTCAGTCCTAGGCACTCAAAGGGCACTAAGCATAGAGTGTGAAAATTGAGTTTCCTTGAGAGCTGCTTGGAAGCCTGATGGTGTGTGAAGTTAGTGAGCCAAATGGAGTTGTTCTCCCACAAGAACCACTCAGCTGATCCTTCTTCAATATGCCCTTCACCAACATGCAGTGTATCCTTGATTGAATTAGCTCTCACACCAATATTTGCGTCTAGAGCCTTTGCATTGAGGGCTATCTGAAAACGGCTGTGGCGCTGAAGTTGCCTGTGAATGTGGAGTTGGTGGCATGTGAAACCCGCATGTGGAGCATTCGTTTGTGTGGGATGCTCTACCAGGTTCATTCCTAGATAATGCACTCAAAGGGCACTAAGCATAGAGTGTGAAAACTGAGTTTCCTTGAGAGCTGCTTGGAAGCCTGATGGTGTGTGAAGTTAGTGAGCCAAATGGAGTTGTTCTCCCACAAGAACCACTCGGCTGATCTTTCTTCAATATGCCCTTCACCAACATGCAGTGTTTCCTTGATTGAATTAGCTCTCACACCAATATTTGCGTCTAGAGCCTTTGCATTGAGGGCTATCTGAAAACGGCTGTGGCGCTGAAGTTGCCTGTGAATGTGGAGTTGGTGGCATGTGAAACCCGCATGTGGAGCATTCGTTTGTGTGGGATGCTCACCAAGCTTCATTTCAGTGCTAGGCACTCAAAGGGCACTAAGCATAGAGTGTGAAAACTGAGTTTCCTTGAGAGCTGCTTGGAAGCCTGATGGTGTGTGAAGTTAGTGAGCCAAATGGACTTGTTCTCCCACAAGAACCACTCGGCTGATCCTTCTTCAATATGCCCTTCACCAACATGCAGTGTTTCCTTGATTGAATTAGCTCTCACACCAATATTTGCGTCTAGAGCCTTTGCATTGAGGGCTATCTGAAAACAGCTGTGGCGCTGAAGTTGCCTGTGAATGTGGAGTTGGTGGCATGTGAAACCCGCATGTGGAGCATTCGTTTGTGTGGGATGCTCTACCAGGTTCATTCCTAGATAATGCACTCAAAGGGCACTAAGCATAGAGTGTGAAAACTGAGTTTCCTTGAGAGCTGCTTGGAAGCCTGATGGTGTGTGAAGTTAGTGAGCCAAATGGAGTTGTTCTCCCACAAGAACCACTCGGCTGATCCTTCTTCAATATGCCCTTCACCAACATGCAGTGTTTCCTTGATTGAATTAGCTCTCACACCAATATTTGCGTCTAGAGCCTTTGCATTGAGGGCTATCTGAAAACGGCTGTGGCGCTGAAGTTGCCTGTGAATGTGGAGTTGGTGGCATGTGAAACCCGCATGTGGAGCATTCGTTTGTGTGGGATGCTCTACCAGGTTCATTCCTTGATAATGCACTCAAAGGGCACTAAGCATAGAGTGTGAAAACTGAGTTTCCTTGAGAGCTGCTTGGAAGCCTGATGGTGTGTGAAGTTAGTGAGCCAAATGGAGTTGTTCTCCCACAAGAACCACTCGGCTGATCCTTCTTCAATATGCCCTTCACCAACATGCAGTGTTTCCTTGATTGAATTAGCTCTCACACCAATATTTGCGTCTAGAGCCTTTGCATTGAGGGCTATCTGAAAACGGCTGTGGCGCTGAAGTTGCCGGTGAATGTGGAGTTGGTGGCATGTGAAACCCGCATGTGGAGCATTCGTTTGTGTGGGATGCTCTACCAGGTTCATTCCTAATTAATGCACTCAAAGGGCACTAAGCATAGAGTGTGAAAACTGAGTTTCCTTGAGAGCTGCTTGGAAGCCTGATGGTGTGTGAAGTTAGTGAGCCAAATGGAGTTGTTCTCCCACAAGAACCACTCGGCTGATCCTTCTTCAATATGCCCTTCACCAACATGCAGTGTTTCCTTGATTGAATTAGCTCTCACACCAATATTTGCGTCTAGAGCCTTTGCATTGAGGGCTATCTGAAAACGGCTGTGGCGCTGAAGTTGCCTGTGAATGTGGAGTTGGTGGCATGTGAAACCCGCATGTGGAGCATTCGTTTGTGTGCGATGCTCTACCAGGTTCATTCCTGGATAATGCACTCAAAGGGCACTAAGCATAGAGTGTGAAAACTGAGTTTCCTTGAGAGCTGCTTGGAAGCCTGATGGTGTGTGAAGTTAGTGCGCCAAATGGAGTTGTTCTCCCACAAGAACCACTCGGCTGATCCTTCTTCAATATGCCCTTCACCAACATGCAGTGTTTCCTTGATTGAATTAGCTCTCACACCAATATTTGCGTCTAGAGCCTTTGCATTGAGGGCTATCTGAAAACGGCTGTGGCGCTGAAGTTGCCTGTGAATGTGGAGTTGGTGGCATGTGAAACCCGCATGTGGAGCATTCGTTTGTGTGGGATGCTCTACCAGGTTCATTCCTTGATAATGCACTCAAAGGGCACTAAGCATAGAGTGTGAAAACTGAGTTTCCTTGAGAGCTGCTTGGAAGCCTGATGGTGTGTGAAGTTAGTGAGCCAAATGGAGTTGTTCTCCCACAAGAACCACTCGGCTGATCCTTCTTCAATATGCCCTTCACCAACATGCAGTGTTTCCTTGATTGAATTAGCTCTCACACCAATATTTGCGTCTAGAGCCTTTGCATTGAGGGCTATCTGAAAACAGCTGTGGCGCTGAAGTTGCCTGTGAATGTGGAGTTGGTGGCATGTGAAACCCGCATGTGGAGCATTCGTTTGTGTGGGATGCTCTACCATGTTCATTCCTAGATAATGCACTCAAAGGGCACTAAGCATAGAGTGTGAAAACTGAGTTTCCTTGAGAGCTGCTTGGAAGCCTGATGGTGTGTGAAGTTAGTGAGCCAAATGGAGTTGTTCTCCCACAAGAACCACTCAGCTGATCCTTCTTCAATATGCCCTTCACCAACATGCAGTGTATCCTTGATTGAATTAGCTCTCACACCAATATTTGCGTCTAGAGCCTTTGCATTGAGGGCTATCTGAAAACGGCTGTGGCGCTGAAGTTGCCTGTGAATGTGGAGTTGGTGGCATGTGAAACCCGCATGTGGAGCATTCGTTTGTGTGGGATGCTCTACCAGGTTCATTCCTAGATAATGCACTCAAAGGGCACTAAGCATAGAGTGTGAAAACTGAGTTTCCTTGAGAGCTGCTTGGAAGCCTGATGGTGTGTGAAGTTAGTGCGCCAAATGGAATTCTTCTCCCACAAGAACCACTCGGCTGATCCTTCTTCAATATGCCCTTCACCAACATGCAGTGTTTCCTTGATTGAATTAGCTCTCACACCAATATTTGCGTCTAGAGCCTTTGCATTGAGGGCTATCTGAAAACGGCTGTGGCGCTGAAGTTGCCTGTGAATGTGGAGTTGGTGGCATGTGAAACCCGCATTTGGAGCATTCGTTTGTGTGCGATGCTCTACCAGGTTCATTCCTGGATAATGCACTCAAAGGGCACTAAGCATAGAGTGTGAAAACTGAGTTTCCTTGAGAGCTGCTTGGAAGCCTGATGGTGTGTGAAGTTAGTGAGCCAAATGGAGTTGTTCTCCCACAAGAACCACTCGGCTGATCCTTCTTCAATATGCCCTTCACCAACATGCAGTGTTTCCTTGATTGAATTAGCTCTCACACCAATATTTGCGTCTAGAGCCTTTGCATTGAGGGCTATCTGAAAACGGCTGTGGCGCTGAAGTTGCCTGTGAATGTGGAGTTGGTGGCATGTGAAACCCGCATGTGGAGCATTCGTTTGTGTGGGATGCTCACCAAGCTTCATTTCAGTCCTAGGCACTCAAAGGGCACTAAGCATAGAGTGTGAAAATTGAGTTTCCTTGAGAGCTGCTTGGAAGCCTGATGGTGTGTGAAGTTAGTGAGCCAAATGGAGTTGTTCTCCCACAAGAACCACTCAGCTGATCCTTCTTCAATATGCCCTTCACCAACATGCAGTGTATCCTTGATTGAATTAGCTCTCACACCAATATTTGCGTCTAGAGCCTTTGCATTGAGGGCTATCTGAAAACGGCTGTGGCGCTGAAGTTGCCTGTGAATGTGGAGTTGGTGGCATGTGAAACCCGCATGTGGAGCATTCGTTTGTGTGGGATGCTCTACCAGGTTCATTCCTAGATAATGCACTCAAAGGGCACTAAGCATAGAGTGTGAAAACTGAGTTTCCTTGAGAGCTGCTTGGAAGCCTGATGGTGTGTGAAGTTAGTGAGCAAAATGGAATTCTTCTCCCACAAGAACCACTCAGCTGATCCTTCTTCAATATGCCCTTCACCAACATGCAGTGTTTCCTTGATTGAATTAGCTCTCACACCAATATTTGCGCCTAGAGCCTTTGCATTGAGGGCTATCTGAAAACAGCTGTGGCGCTGAAGTTGCCTGTGAATGTGGAGTTGGTGGCATGTGAAACCCGCATGCGGAGCATTCGTTTGTGTGGGATGCTCTACCAGGTTCATTACTAGATAATGCACTCAAAGGGCACTAAGCATAGAGTGTGAAAACTGAGTTTCCTTGAGAGCTGCTTGGAAGCCTGATGGTGTGTGAAGTTAGTGAGCCAAATGGAGTTGTTCTCCCACAAGAACCACTCGGCTGATCCTTCTTCAATATGCCCTTCACCAACATGCAGTGTTTCCTTGATTGAATTAGCTCTCACACCAATATTTGCGTCTAGAGCCTTTGCATTGAGGGCTATCTGAAAACGGCTGTGGCGCTGAAGTTGCCTGTGAATGTGGAGTTGGTGGCATGTGAAACCCGCATGTGGAGCATTCGTTTGTGTGCGATGCTCTACCAGGTTCATTCCTGGATAATGCACTCAAAGGGCACTAAGCATAGAGTGTGAAAACTGAGTTTCCTTGAGAGCTGCTTGGAAGCCTGATGGTGTGTGAAGTTAGTGAGCCAAATGGAGTTGTTCTCCCACAAGAACCACTCGGCTGATCCTTCTTCAATATGCCCTTCACCAACATGCAGTGTTTCCTTGATTGAATTAGCTCTCACACCAATATTTGCGTCTAGAGCCTTTGCATTGAGGGCTATCTGAAAACGGCTGTGGCGCTGAAGTTGCCTGTGAATGTGGAGTTGGTGGCATGTGAAACCCGCATGTGGAGCATTCGTTTGTGTGGGATGCTCTGCCAGGTTCATTCCTAATTAATGCACTCAAAGGGCACTAAGCATAGAGTGTGAAAACTGAGTTTCCTTGAGAGCTGCTTGGAAGCCTGATGGTGTGTGAAGTTAGTGAGCCAAATGGAGTTGTTCTCCCACAAGAACCACTCGGCTGATCCTTCTTCAATATGCCCTTCACCAACATGCAGTGTTTCCTTGATTGAATTAGCTCTCACACCAATATTTGCGTCTAGAGCCTTTGAATTGAGGGCTATCTGAAAACGGCTGTGGCGCTGAAGTTGCCTGTGAATGTGGAGTTGGTGGCATGTGAAACCCGCATATGGAGCATTCGTTTGTGTGCGATGCTCTACCAGGTTCATTCCTGGATAATGCACTCAAAGGGCACTAAGCATAGAGTGTGAAAACTGAGTTTCCTTGAGAGCTGCTTGGAAGCCTGATGGTGTGTGAAGTTAGTGAGCCAAATGGAGTTGTTCTCCCACAAGAACCACTCGGCTGATCCTTCTTCAATATGCCCTTCACCAACATGCAGTGTTTCCTTGATTGAATTAGCTCTCACACCAATATTTGCGTCTAGAGCCTTTGCATTGAGGGCTATCTGAAAACGGCTGCGGCGCTGAAGTTGCCTGTGAATGTGGAGTTGGTGGCATGTGAAACCCGCATGTGGAGCATTCGTTTGTGTGGGATGCTCACCAAGCTTCATTTCAGCCCTAGGCAATCAAACGGCACTTAGCATACAGTGTGAAAACTGAGTTTCCTTGAGAGCTGCTTGGAAGCCTGATGGTGTGTGAAGTTAGTGAGCCAAATGGAGTTGTTCTCCCACAAGAACCACTCGGCTGATCCTTCTTCAATATGCCCTTCACCAACATGCAGTGTTTCCTTGATTGAATTAGCTCTCACACCAATATTTGCGTCTAGAGCCTTTGCATTGAGGGCTATCTGAAAACGGCTGTGGCGCTGAAGTTGCCTGTGAATGTGGAGTTGGTGGCATGTGAAACCCGCATGTGGAGCATTCGTTTGTGTGGGATGCTCTGCCAGGTTCATTCCTAATTAATGCACTCAAAGGGCACTAAGCATAGAGTGTGAAAACTGAGTTTCCTTGAGAGCTGCTTGGAAGCCTGATGGTGTGTGAAGTTAGTGAGCCAAATGGAGTTGTTCTCCCACAAGAACCACTCGGCTGATCCTTCTTCAATATGCCCTTCACCAACATGCAGTGTTTCCTTGATTGAATTAGCTCTCACACCAATATTTGCGTCTAGAGCCTTTGAATTGAGGGCTATCTGAAAACGGCTGTGGCGCTGAAGTTGCCTGTGAATGTGGAGTTGGTGGCATGTGAAACCCGCATATGGAGCATTCGTTTGTGTGCGATGCTCTACCAGGTTCATTCCTGGATAATGCACTCAAAGGGCACTAAGCATAGAGTGTGAAAACTGAGTTTCCTTGAGAGCTGCTTGGAAGCCTGATGGTGTGTGAAGTTAGTGAGCCAAATGGAGTTGTTCTCCCACAAGAACCACTCGGCTGATCCTTCTTCAATATGCCCTTCACCAACATGCAGTGTTTCCTTGATTGAATTAGCTCTCACACCAATATTTGCGTCTAGAGCCTTTGCATTGAGGGCTATCTGAAAATGGCTGCGGCGCTGAAGTTGCCTGTGAATGTGGAGTTGGTGGCATGTGAAACCCGCATGTGGAGCATTCGTTTGTGTGGGATGCTCACCAAGCTTCATTTCAGCCCTAGGCAATCAAACGGCACTTAGCATACAGTGTGAAAACTGAGTTTCCTTGAGAGCTGCTTGGAAGCCTGATGGTGTGTGAAGTTAGTGAGCCAAATGGAGTTGTTCTCCCACAAGAACCACTCGGCTGATCCTTCTTCAATATGCCCTTCACCAACATGCAGTGTTTCCTTGATTGAATTAGCTCTCACACCAATATTTGCGTCTAGAGCCTTTGCATTGAGGGCTATCTGAAAACGGCTGTGGCGCTGAAGTTGCCTGTGAATGTGGAGTTGGTGGCATGTGAAACCCGCATGTGGAGCATTCGTTTGTGTGGGATGCTCTACCAGGTTCATTCCTAGATAATGCACTCAAAGGGCACTAAGCATAGAGTGTGAAAACTGAGTTTCCTTGAGAGCTGCTTGGAAGCCTGATGGTGTGTGAAGTTAGTGAGCCAAATGGAGTTGTTCTCCCACAAAAAAGAACCACTCGGCTGATCCTTCTTCAATATGCCCTTCCCCAACATGCAGTGTTTCCTTGATTGAATTAGCTCTCACACCAATATTTGCGTCTAGAGCCTTTGCATTGAGGGCTATCTGAAAACGGCTGTGGCGCTGAAGTTGCCTGTGAATGTGGAGTTGGTGGCATGTGAAACCCGCATGTGGAGCATTCGTTTGTGTGGGATGCTCTACCAGGTTCATTCCTAGATAATGCACTCAAAGGGCACTAAGCATAGAGTGTGAAAACTGAGTTTCCTTGAGAGCTGCTTGGAAGCCTGATGGTGTGTGAAGTTAGTGAGCCAAATGGAGTTGTTCTCCCACAAGAACCACTCGGCTGATCCTTCTTCAATATGCCCTTCACCAACATGCAGTGTTTCCTTGATTGAATTAGCTCTCACACCAATATTTGCGTCGAGAGCCTTTGCATTGAGGGCTATCTGAAAACGGCTGTGGCGCTGAAGTTGCCTGTGAATGTGGAGTTGGTGGCATGTGAAACCCGCATGTGGAGCATTCGTTTGTGTGCGATGCTCTACCAGGTTCATTCCTAGATAATGCACTCAAAGGGCACTAAGCATAGAGTGTGAAAACTGAGTTTCCTTGAGAGCTGCTTGGAAGCCTGATGGTGTGTGAAGTTAGTGAGCCAAATGGAGTTGTTCTCCCACAAGAACCACTCGGCTGATCCTTCTTCAATATGCCCTTCACCAACATGCAGTGTTTCCTTGATTGAATTAGCTCTCACACCAGTATTTGCGTCTAGAGCCTTTGCATTGAGGGCTATCTGAAAACAGCTGTGGCGCTGAAGTTGCCTGTGAATGTGGAGTTGGTGGCATGTGAAACCCGCATGTGGAGCATTCGTTTGTGTGTAATGTTCTACCAAGTTCATTCCTAATTAATGCACTCAAAGGGCACTAAGCATAGAGTGTGAAAACTGAGTTTCCTTGAGAGCTGCTTGGAAGCCTGATGGTGTGTGAAGTTAGTGAGCCAAATGGAGTTGTTCTCCCACAAGAACCACTCGGCTGATCCTTCTTCAATATGCCCTTCACCAACATGCAGTGTTTCCTTGATTGAATTAGCTCTCACACCAATATTTGCGTCTAGAGCCTTTGCATTGAGGGCTATCTGAAAACGGCTGTGGCGCTGAAGTTGCCTGTGAATGTGGAGTTGGTGGCATGTAAAACCCGCATGTGGAGCATTCGTTTGTGTGTGATGCTCTGCCAGGTTCATTCCTAATTAATGCACTCAAAGGGCACTAAGCATAGAGTGTGAAAACTGAGTTTCCTTGAGAGCTGCTTGGAAGCCTGATGGTGTGTGAAGTTAGTGAGCCAAATGGAGTTGTTCTCCCACAAGAACCACTCGGCTGATCCTTCTTCAATATGCCCTTCACCAACATGCAGTGTTTCCTTGATTGAATTAGCTCTCACACCAATATTTGCGTCTAGAGCCTTTGCATTGAGGGCTATCTGAAAACAGCTGTGGCGCTGAAGTTGCCTGTGAATGTGGAGTTGGTGGCATGTGAAACCCGCATGTGGAGCATTCGTTTGTGTGGGATGCTCTACCAGGTTCATTCCTAGATAATGCACTCAAAGGGCACTAAGCATAGAGTGTGAAAACTGAGTTTCCTTGAGAGCTGCTTGGAAGCCTGATGGTGTGTGAAGTTAGTGAGCCAAATGGAGTTGTTCTCCCACAAGAACCACTCAGCTGATCCTTCTTCAATATGCCCTTCACCAACATGCAGTGTATCCTTGATTGAATTAGCTCTCACACCAATATTTGCGTCTAGAGCCTTTGCATTGAGGGCTATCTGAAAACGGCTGTGGCGCTGAAGTTGCCTGTGAATGTGGAGTTGGTGGCATGTGAAACCCGCATGTGGAGCATTCGTTTGTGTGGGATGCTCTGCCAGGTTCATTCCTAATTAATGCACTCAAAGGGCACTAAGCATAGAGTGTGAAAACTGAGTTTCCTTGAGAGCTGCTTGGAAGCCTGATGGTGTGTGAAGTTAGTGAGCCAAATGGAGTTGTTCTCCACAAGAACCACTCGGCTGATCCTTCTTCAATATGCCCTTCACCAACATGCAGTGTTTCCTTGATTGAATTAGCTCTCACACCAATATTTGCGTCTAGAGCCTTTGCATTGAGGGCTATCTGAAAACGGCTGTGGCGCTGAAGTTGCCTGTGAATGTGGAGTTGGTGGCATGTGAAACCCGCATGTGGAGCATTCGTTTGTGTGGGATGCTCACCAAGCTTCATTTCAGTCCTAGGCACTCAAAGGGCACTAAGCATAGAGTGTGAAAATTGAGTTTCCTTGAGAGCTGCTTGGAAGCCTGATGGTGTGTGAAGTTAGTGAGCCAAATGGAGTTGTTCTCCCACAAGAACCACTCAGCTGATCCTTCTTCAATATGCCCTTCACCAACATGAAGTGTATCCTTGATTGAATTAGCTCTCACACCAATATTTGCGTCTAGAGCCTTTGCATTGAGGGCTATCTGAAAACGGCTGTGGCGCTGAAGTTGCCTGTGAATGTGGAGTTGGTGGCATGTGAAACCCGCATGTGGAGCATTCGTTTGTGTGGGATGCTCTACCAGGTTCATTCCTAGATAATGCACTCAAAGGGCACTAAGCATAGAGTGTGAAAACTGAGTTTCCTTGAGAGCTGCTTGGAAGCCTGATGGTGTGTGAAGTTAGTGAGCAAAATGGAATTCTTCTCCACAAGAACCACTCAGCTGATCCTTCTTCAATATGCCCTTCACCAACATGCAGTGTTTCCTTGATTGAATTAGCTCTCACACCAATATTTGCGCCTAGAGCCTTTGCATTGAGGGCTATCTGAAAACAGCTGTGGCGCTGAAGTTGCCTGTGAATGTGAGTTGGTGGCATGTGAAACCCGCATGCGGAGCATTCGTTTGTGTGGGATGCTCTACCAGGTTCATTACTAGATAATGCACTCAAAGGGCACTAAGCATAGAGTGTGAAAACTGAGTTTCCTTGAGAGCTGCTTGGAAGCCTGATGGTGTGTGAAGTTAGTGAGCCAAATGGAGTTGTTCTCCCACAAGAACCACTCGGCTGATCCTTCTTCAATATGCCCTTCACCAACATGCAGTGTTTCCTTGATTGAATTAGCTCTCACACCAAATTTGCGTCTAGAGACTTTGCATTGAGGGCTATCTGAAAACGGCTGTGGCGCTGAAGTTGCCTGTGAATGTGGAGTTGGTGGCATGTGAAACCCGCATGTGGAGCATTCGTTTGTGTGCGATGCTCTACCAGGTTCATTCCTGGATAATGCACTCAAAGGGCACTAAGCATAGAGTGTGAAAACTGAGTTTCCTTGAGAGCTGCTTGGAAGCCAGATGGTGTGTGAAGTTAGTGAGCCAAATGGAGTTGTTCTCCCACAAGAACCACTCGGCTGATCCTTCTTCAATATGCCCTTCACCAACATGCAGTGTTTCCTTGATTGAATTAGCTCTCACACCAATATTTGCGTCTAGAGCCTTTGCATTGAGGGCTATCTGAAAACGGCTGTGGCGCTGAAGTTGCCTGTGAATGTGGAGTTGGTGGCATGTGAAACCCGCATGTGGAGCATTCGTTTGTGTGGGATGCTCTGCCAGGTTCATTCCTAATTAATGCACTCAAAGGGCACTAAGCATAGAGTGTGAAAACTGAGTTTCCTTGAGAGCTGCTTGGAAGCCTGATGGTGTGTGAAGTTAGTGAGCCAAATGGAGTTGTTCTCCCACAAGAACCACTCGGCTGATCCTTCTTCAATATGCCCTTCACCAACATGCAGTGTTTCCTTGATTGAATTAGCTCTCACACCAATATTTGCGTCTAGAGCCTTTGAATTGAGGCTATCTGAAAACGGCTGTGGCGCTGAAGTTGCCTGTGAATGTGGAGTTGGTGGCATGTGAAACCCGCATATGGAGCATTCGTTTGTGTGCGATGCTCTACCAGGTTCATTCCTGGATAATGCACTCAAAGGGCACTAAGCATAGAGTGTGAAAACTGAGTTTCCTTGAGAGCTGCTTGGAAGCCTGATGGTGTGTGAAGTTAGTGAGCCAAATGGAGTTGTTCTCTCCACAAGAACCACTCGGCTGATCCTTCTTCAATATGCCCTTCACCAACATGCAGTGTTTCCTTGATTGAATTAGCTCTCACACCAATATTTGCGTCTAGAGCCTTTGCATTGAGGGCTATCTGAAAACGGCTGCGGCGCTGAAGTTGCCTGTGAATGTGGAGTTGGTGGCATGTGAAACCCGCATGTGGAGCATTCGTTTGTGTGGGATGCTCACCAAGCTTCATTTCAGCCCTAGGCAATCAAACGGCACTTAGCATACAGTGTGAAAACTGAGTTTCCTTGAGAGCTGCTTGGAAGCCTGATGGTGTGTGAAGTTAGTGAGCCAAATGGAGTTGTTCTCCCACAAGAACCACTCGGCTGATCCTTCTTCAATATGCCCTTCACCAACATGCAGTGTTTCCTTGATTGAATTAGCTCTCACACCAATATTTGCGTCTAGAGCCTTTGCATTGAGGGCTATCTGAAAACGGCTGTGGCGCTGAAGTTGCCTGTGAATGTGGAGTTGGTGGCATGTGAAACCCGCATGTGGAGCATTCGTTTGTGTGGGATGCTCTGCCAGGTTCATTCCTAATTAATGCACTCAAAGGGCACTAAGCATAGAGTGTGAAAACTGAGTTTCCTTGAGAGCTGTTGGAAGCCTGATGGTGTGTGAAGTTAGTGAGCCAAATGGAGTTGTTCTCCCACAAGAACCACTCGGCTGATCCTTCTTCAATATGCCCTTCACCAACATGCAGTGTTTCCTTGATTGAATTAGCTCTCACACCAATATTTGCGTCTAGAGCCTTTGAATTGAGGGCTATCTGAAAACGGCTGTGGCGCTGAAGTTGCCTGTGAATGTGGAGTTGGTGGCATGTGAAACCCGCATATGGAGCATTCGTTTGTGTGCGATGCTCTACCAGGTTCATTCCTGGATAATGCACTCAAAGGGCACTAAGCATAGAGTGTGAAAACTGAGTTTCCTTGAGAGCTGCTTGGAAGCCTGATGGTGTGTGAAGTTAGTGAGCCAAATGGAGTTGTTCTCCCACAAGAACCACTCGGCTGATCCTTCTTCAATATGCCCTTCACCAACATGCAGTGTTTCCTTGATTGAATTAGCTCTCACACCAATATTTGCGTCTAGAGCCTTTGCATTGAGGGCTATCTGAAAACGGCTGCGGCGCTGAAGTTGCCTGTGAATGTGGAGTTGGTGGCATGTGAAACCCGCATGTGGAGCATTCGTTTGTGTGGGATGCTCACCAAGCTTCATTTCAGCCCTAGGCAATCAAACGGCACTTAGCATACAGTGTGAAAACTGAGTTTCCTTGAGAGCTGCTTGGAAGCCTGATGGTGTGTGAAGTTAGTGAGCCAAATGGAGTTGTTCTCCCACAAGAACCACTCGGCTGATCCTTCTTCAATATGCCCTTCACCAACATGCAGTGTTTCCTTGATTGAATTAGCTCTCACACCAATATTTGCGTCTAGAGCCTTTGCATTGAGGGCTATCTGAAAACGGCTGTGGCGCTGAAGTTGCCTGTGAATGTGGAGTTGGTGGCATGTGAAACCCGCATGTGGAGCATTCGTTTGTGTGGGATGCTCTACCAGGTTCATTCCTAGATAATGCACTCAAAGGGCACTAAGCATAGAGTGTGAAAACTGAGTTTCCTTGAGAGCTGCTTGGAAGCCTGATGGTGTGTGAAGTTAGTGAGCCAAATGGAGTTGTTCTCCCACAAGAACCACTCGGCTGATCCTTCTTCAATATGCCCTTCACCAACATGCAGTGTTTCCTTGATTGAATTAGCTCTCACACCAATATTTGCGTCTAGAGCCTTTGCATTGAGGGCTATCTGAAAACGGCTGTGGCGCTGAAGTTGCCTGTGAATGTGGAGTTGGTGGCATGTGAAACCCGCATGTGGAGCATTCGTTTGTGTGGGATGCTCTACCAGGTTCATTCCTAGATAATGCACTCAAAGGGCACTAAGCATAGAGTGTGAAAACTGAGTTTCCTTGAGAGCTGCTTGGAAGCCTGATGGTGTGTGAAGTTAGTGAGCCAAATGGAGTTGTTCTCCCACAAGAACCACTCGGCTGATCCTTCTTCAATATGCCCTTCACCAACATGCAGTGTTTCCTTGATTGAATTAGCTCTCACACCAATATTTGCGTCGAGAGCCTTTGCATTGAGGGCTATCTGAAAACGGCTGTGGCGCTGAAGTTGCCTGTGAATGTGGAGTTGGTGGCATGTGAAACCCGCATGTGGAGCATTCGTTTGTGTGCGATGCTCTACCAGGTTCATTCCTAGATAATGCACTCAAAGGGCACTAAGCATAGAGTGTGAAAACTGAGTTTCCTTGAGAGCTGCTTGAAGCCTGATGGTGTGTGAAGTTAGTGAGCCAAATGGAGTTGTTCTCCCACAAGAACCACTCGGCTGATCCTTCTTCAATATGCCCTTCACCAACATGCAGTGTTTCCTTGATTGAATTAGCTCTCACACCAGTATTTGCGTCTAGAGCCTTTGCATTGAGGGCTATCTGAAAACA